>NW_006238917.1:7895352-8018617 GCF_000375325.1 Capsella rubella | reverse complement strand
AAAAAAAAGAACGCTCGAACAACCGAGCTCACACAATATGAACTACGAATGGCTTGATCCCTTCGCAAGGGTACATAGGCAGCTTTTAACAAAGCACAGCTATAACTCAAAAAAAACAAAGAGCTCTTTCGGGTGAGTCCGCCTCAACTGATCGACTAGCTCAAACATCGTCTCCCTGGCCAGGAGTTCGATCACAAAACGCGTTCCACATGGATGCAGTGGTGAAATAATCCACGTCTTTAACTTCGGTAAAGATAAAGCCGAGCCCAGTCTCGCACTATAGCTAGCAGGCGGCAGGGCCAATAAGCCGAGCTCCGGCTCGCACGCTCTTGTCGACCTCAAAGCACCCACAGGATAAGCCGGTCGCACGCACCGCACCTAAACAGTACGACGAGTCCGCCTCGTCTGCTCCTTCAGCTTAGCGTTCCGAGGAGCACGTAACAGGATAAGCCGAGAGACGTCTCGCCCCGCAAAATACGTCCCGGAACCAAGCAAAAACTTCCAAGGGCCTTCTCGCCCTGTTATCCCTGCATAACCTGTTGCGTCACAAGCAATTCTACGACAAGAATAGACAATGGAAATTCCGAACATCCAACATTCATCGAAGCAAATCTAACGTCATCAAAGTTCAAGTAAAGAAACAACATCACGAGATAAGGTCCGTAAGATCCAACAGAGGATCACAAATACAAACGCCGATCCGACAAGCCACAAACGGCTAAAAGGCCGGATATAAAACATAACGCCGAAATAGCAACTACAACAAAACAACAGCAGCCTCAATCCTGGGGACCTTCCGCGTCTTCCGCAACTTCCGCACCCCCTGCATCATACGCCCCATCTCCCGGTGCCACGTTCGAAGGACCAGCCATAAACTCTGGAAAGGGAGCGAGGTCGCTCTCGAGAATGTCCGGGACCACTATCCCGTCAACCGTCGCCCGCCACTGAATGTGGTCCTGTTCAACCTGAGCCAAGTTCCGCAGAGGAATGTGCGTACCATTTATCACCATCTTCTTAAGGCACTTCTCCATGCTCGAAACCTGACTAAGCATCAACAGAGGCTTCTTCTTCTCACGAAGTCCCACGATGTGTTTCCCCATCCTATCGATACGGGTACGGTACTCGTGAATCTCCCCAGCAACCCTATGACGCTCGGCCGCGGCACTCTCATCACGGGCCCTCCTTAGCCTATCGGTCTCGGAAAGATACTGCTTCTTCTTATCCTTGAGCTGCCTCGTAAGATCAGCGCACCTGCTCTTCTCCGAATTGTAGTTCCTCAAGTGGCTCTGTGCAGAACGATCCGAAGCCTCAGCTGCAGCCTTCGCCAAATCAGAATCTCTCGCTGCGGCACGACACTACTCCTCGTAGAAACCAACCAAACGGTTGGTCTGACTCATCGCCTGCATAAACGAAAATCTCATAAACTACACTTGATGAAAGCAAGTAAGTTAGAAACAAAGCAAGACGCAAACCTGAAAAGAGCGAGAAGCCCAATCCTCGTAAAGCTCCCTTCCGCGAAGAGAGTCAACAGCGGGAAACTCTGCAAAGTCCCCACGAACCTTGCTGGCAAGATCAGCACACGCACCTCCATGAGTGAAAAACATTCGATCCCTCCGGCCATAGTTGAAGGAGAATGAATGGTCAACTCCTTCGGCGATCTCACGAATAGGCTCCTCGCGCCTAGCCTCCCGGCGAACACTCGAACCTCCGACAGGACTTCCGCGCGAGCTCCTCTTCCGAGACGTATCTCCTCGACCGGACGGTGGCGGAGCACTACCACTTGCGGATCTCGAAACCTTCTTCCCGTCGCGTGCAGCCTTCACTTCCTCGGATCTAGCCCGGCGCACGGCGTCACGATCGTCAGCGGGAGCGACACCATCCGTGGTCTCCACCGCCACGTCCACGTCACCAACCGGAGCGTCATTCCCAAAACCGCACTGAAATGAAGCATTGGGTAACATCATAGGGCCAAGCTCGATCTGCGGCTCGTCGACCTGCGTGCCATCTCCGTCAAATTGATCGGCGTAATCGGGAATCTCGCAATCACCCATCCTAAGACAAGACCGAGAACCTGCAACATGTTACGTTGTAAGAAACAAAACGAGACTCGAAATACAAGGAAACGAAACAAAGATAAGAAACTCACAAGAGTTGAAATGTTTGAGTATATCCGGCCACCACAAAGTTCTTCTCGCCTTCACCGCTGCAACTCTCGCTCGAAAGTCTTCGGTGTCCTCTGCCGTCGGCCCAAACTTTCCTGCAAAATCAACATAAGAATACTGGTTAGAGAAGCGTAGGAAGATTAGATCACACGATTCCGGACCAACTAAGAACTACCGCGATCTAGGTTCCACGTTCTAGCGTATGGCAAGCTGAGATCTTCGACGGAAAGCTCGGTCACTTTCACAAAAAAGTAATACTTGCGCCACCTGCGAACTTTGCTTGCAGCACCATCGACAATTCTGAAACCCGGCCTCGAACTAGCGCAGCACATGCCCGGATTCTCCTTTCCAAACAGGTACTTGGTAAACTCTTCAAAAAGATCTAAGTCCACGACAACACCTGCCGCGGCGGCAAGGATTGCGAGACCCACCGCGTTCCGAATAGAAGCCACGGTGAGTTGAGAAAATGCTATCTCCCGACGAGCACAGTAGCTCGCGAGAAACCGCGGGAGTGGAAACCAAAGACCGCAATCCGAAAAGAAATCTTCGTAAACACAAATATACCCCTCCGGAGCATCCCATGGGCGACGACGCGATTTTGGGATCAGAATCTCAATCCCCGGTTCTATCCCGCACGCCTCAAACATGTCAAACACGGATTTTTCTGTGCTAAGAGATTTTCCCTTATCTCGACGATCGAGAACATTGGCCATCCCATCATCCAACGTGGGCTCAACTCTCCCATCTTCGGGGACCGCACTAGAAGCTCTCAAACCCGAAACTATAGACCGATGAGGATTTCTCGAACTCGAACCGACAACATCTTCGAACACCTTTCCACGACGAGTACTTGGCTCCCCGGGAACTAGCGTGCCCCCATTGCTGCACGAAGGAAGCAATCCATCAAGATTGCGCACGTCCTCCTCCGTCAAGTCTCCGAGAGTCTCTTCGGAACCACTGAAGCCACGCCAGGCGGCGTGAGTCCCACCGTAATCATCCGCAAATCCGCGTTCAAGTTGGCGATAGTCATCCCTTCGCAGCTCGTCCGGAACGCCATCAAACGGGTCGTCTCCACCGACATGATTTCCCGCGAACTGAGACATCGATACCTTGCAAAAGTAACCAAGGACCGTATCAAAATCTAGAAGTCGAGAAGTGTCTCAAACTTTCGTATCCCGCCAAATCCATGGTTTCGAATTTCCGTCACAAGCCAACTTTTCACAAACAAGCGGTCAAACGTTTCGAGAGACGGGACGAGACTGACGTAGCAACTCAACGCGATACAACGACGCAAATCTTCCCACGGTAAGGTTCGGGCGCGGCAAGAGATGAGGCGAGACGAGCCCGGAAACGCGACAATCTTAACACAACACCACCACGGTGATGTCTCGACAACCCCTTTTCTGTCACAGTCGCATTTTGACCAAACCTTGTCGACGGTTGGCAACATCCCCTCGGCTCGTCACGACGTCTCTCGGCAGCATCATGCCGCGGTCAACATCCCGCCGCAGCGAAGCTTAACGAAAACGACCAAATGTCTCGACTTCACCTCGTCACGACGACGGGAGCTCGCCATAGTAACACCTCGTCTCGGCGACCCCATCTCGCAACACCGAAACTCCGCCACGGCAACATTTCATCGCACCCTTGCCACCGTCACCATCTCGCCTCGGCACCACCTTGCCACCGTCACCATCTCGCATCGCCATAGCTCGCCGCGGCACCACCTCGCGTCGCCGTAGCTCGTCTCGGCACCACCTCGGCACCACCTTGCCACCGTCACCATCTCGCATCGCCATAGCTCGCCGCGGCACCACCTAGCGTCGCCGTAGCTCGTCTCGGCACCACCTCGGCACCACCTTGCCACCGTCACCACCTCGCGTCGCCGTTGCTCGCCTTGGCACCACCTCGCACCGCCGTAGCCCGCCTCGGCACCTCCTCGACGCAAGGACATGGGCGCGGCTGCGCCTCGTATTCCGCCACGGCCAAGAAACCCGCGCACCTCGTCGGAATCCACTCCCGATAACGTCTCCTAACACCCTCGCTACGACAGCAATCTTGCAGCTCCGACCTTGCCTCGCCGTGTTGAAGTCTCGCCACGGCCCGACTTCACCACTTCGTAGCAGCCTCGCCACGGCACGACTTCACCACTTCGTAGCGGTCTCACCACGGCGCCAACATTTCACCACGGCTAACAATCCACCACGGCGGCGGCCCCCTCGTCACAAGTCCAACGCAACACGATCTCGCCAGCACGGCTTAACCACCACCTCGGCGCGCTAGGACAAACCCAGCGAGAGCCTTCCGGCGAGAATTTCCCGGCGAGATCCGGCGGCACGACGAGAGCAAACCAAACTCGACGAGAGGAAGAAGAGGTTAGGGATCTTGGGCTGAAGTCTCGAAATTGAAATGGAGAGGAAGAAGACAAGGCAAGGAGAAGAATAAAGCAAACTTTGAAGACTAAAGCCTCGTTGTTGATTCTGGATTCCAAGAGAGAAAGACAAAAACCATGACAAAGCAAAAAAGGAGAAAAAGAGAGAAAAAAGAGATTTTACCTTTTACAGAGGGAGAAGAAGTCAAAGAGTAAAGAAATGGAGGAGGAGACATATATATAGTGGGGGACCACGCACGTTTACCGAGGTAAAATGGTAAAACCTAATTTTTGCCACACGCCTAGCTCACGTACCTCGTAAAGCGCGCCCGAGTCACTATTTATCCCGAGAATGATCCGCTCTTCTCGGAAAACGTGCCGAGTCACTATTTATCCCGAGAATGATCCGCTCTTCTCGGAAAACGTGCCAAGTCACTATTCATCCCGAGAATGATCCGCTCTTCTCGGAAAACATGCCAAGTCACTATTCATCCCGAGAATGATCCGCTCTTCTCGGAAAACGTGCCAAGTCACTATTCATCCCGAGAATGATCCGCTCTTCTCGGAAAACGTGCCAAGTCACTATTCATCCCGAGAAGGATCCGCTCTTCTCGGAAAACGTGCCAAGTCACTATTCATCCCGAGAATGATCCGCTCTTCTCGGAAAACGTGCCAAGTCACTATTCATCCCGAGAATGATCCGCTCTTCTCGGAAAACGTGCCAAGTCACTATTCATTCCGAGAATGATCCGCTCTTCTCGGAAAACGTGCCAAGTCACTATTCATCCCGAGAATGATCCGCTCTTCTCGGAAAACGTGCCAAGTCACTATTCATTCCGAGAATGATCCGCTCTTCTCGGAAAACGTGTCAAGTCACTATTCATCCCGAGAATGATCCGCTCTTCTCGGAAAACGTGCCAAGTCATTATTCATCCCGAGAATGATACGCTCTTCTCGGAAAACGTGCCAAGTCACTATTCGATCCGAGGATGACCAGATCTTCTCGAGAAACGCGCCAAGACATCACAAGAAGATTTGAAGCTCTAAGTATGCAGCAAGGCAATTCAGAGTCTCCGCGAACTTGCCCATCTTGTTTTACGACCAACTAGCCTACGCCCGGAACCGGCCCGTCAAGCTCAAGAAGACTCTCGCAAATCGGACTAAAGGGGGGGACTATTGTTGGATATGGGCCTTGCCCCTTCCAAATTAGAAGGCTTACAAAACAAGATGTGCCAATTAATGAAGCCTCTCACCCAAAAACAGGCCCAGCACCTTCGCAGGGGTAAAACCGTCATTCGCCAAGGAGACACAAAGAGCTTCTAGGTTTCTGTGCAACTATAAATACATTAAACCACTGTTTGGAACGGGGATCGGTCCAGAGGTTATTATCCACCAGACTGAGAATCGTGCCGCGCCCGAACTCGCCCTAGCCCGAGATTCCCGCCGCGACTCTCTTTCTCGTGATTTTGCACTTCTGTTTCGTATTAGTTTCTCAGCTCGGCAGATAGTCTATAACTGCCGCAGCGAGACTTCTCTCTTTGTAACTTCGGATTTTCCGCAAAAGCTAATAAAGAAAATTGTTTCGTATCGTCCCAAAAATCTCGTATCATTATTGTAGCTGCTCCCCCCTTGCACAAACATTCATTACATATCAGAAACATTCATTCATAAACCCTTAGTTCTAGCAAGTAAGAATCTAAACCGACTTAGCAAAGCCAACTCTCACAGTTGGTAGCTTCTCGAAGTCAAACACCGTATGAAATGCCCGTATGAATGGCATACCAAGTATCCTACGCAATCAAAACCACCATCAGTCAAAAGATACTTTTATTTTATTTTGTTTTAAACCAAAATAATTTATAGAAATAATTTATAAAATAAAAAAAACTTACCAGAAATCATAGTTATCGCTGCCCACGAATCTAGTTGTGCAGTCGGAAAGACGAATATACTGAAAAAAAAAACATAGTAAAGAAGTCAGAGAAAAGAAACTACAACAGAGGAAATAAAAATTAATCGGACTTACATCATGTGGGCTGACTGAAAAACTCCTTCCCTCTATTGTAAACGTTACATCAGGCAGCTTCTCCAAATTCTTGCAATCTAGTTTTGCTCCGATTCTCTCTTTGATGTCCGCGATCGAACCCTGTAATTAAATTACATCAACAGAAAACAAAAATGTACAAGTATAATTGATCGTGTGACGATTAATATAAAACTCTTATATTTCCACTAGTTTTTTTTTTTTTTTTTTAAATAAATACCGAAGGACCAACGATGCTTGTAGAGCCCGAGTCAACAAACACTTTGCAGCCTGTAGAGCATATATTAGTGTCTATGGTTCCGAAAAATATGTTGTTCATTTGGAAGAAGAAGTAGTCGTCATCCTCGCGTACGTTGACGTAAAAGTGCTCTCCCGTGTAATGAGCTGTGTTTTTGCCTCCGAACACTATCTCTCCTCCTGCTCCAGAGTCTTCAGACCGCCCGTACCATATGGAGAACATTTTCTCTTCAATCTTGCCTTGACGCATCATCGAATACCAGACAGGACGAGTTTCTGTCGCAGAAATTTGAGGACTCCCAAGTCCCAATATACCATCAAAGGGTGCCTCTCGAAGTGGGTCTTTCTCCGGAGTAGAACGAGCCTCTGTAAAGTACTGATCAGTTATCGTGATTCCACCAATATCGACAGTGTCACTGCTTAGAATGCCTTTGAGATCACCAGTCGCATACCCGAGGGCTACATTTGTTCCTATTATACACAAATACGTTAGATCATTAGAAGTTGTTACACTATATTATATGGTTAGATTTTGTAAATTTATTACCATTTGGTTTGTAAGTGCTTGATTTTTGCGAGTCGTAAAGATTGTGAGGCTCATCGGCCTCCCATTTGTCTCCAGATGGTACCCAAAGATCGCTGCTTCCGGTATCAAACACGACTGTGAAACGTTGCCCAGGAGTACCAATTGTTATATCTCCGTAATAGATATTGTCGTAAGAATTCTCCAACTCCACTCCATGCTTGTTGAATGAAGTATTACCCATCGTCAAACTGATCTTGATTATCCCTTGCACTGAAAAAAAATTAAACAGAGTTTAGTATACATAAATTTATCAACAATGGATATAGTATGTAAAGATCTAACTAAACTATAGCTAACCTGCGTACGACCGGAGGAAGAAGAGATAAAAAGATGCAAGAAGAACTCGTTTGAATTTTGGGCTATTCATCTCTCTTGTTTGTTTTTTTTTTTCTTTTGATTTGTTGCTCTCTCTATTCAACTCAATAGATTGTGTATAATATAGAACTAGTTGAACGGAGTAGTTTAGATCGCATGAATAATGTATTTTTGAAACGGAGTTACGTTCTTTATTGTTCACGTACTTATACATTTATTTATTTTACAATATTTATTTTATTCGTCAAACAGATATGTTAAACAACAATAATACGAAATGGATACATACTCCAAAAAAATAAAAATAAAAATACAATTGTGCATGTCTACTGTAATTATCATGCCAACAATTTGGTACACGTTATATATCATAATAGCAATTAGCATGTTAGCAAGATTGGACGTAATTTACATGTGTTAAAAAGTTGTGAATAGTCGATAAAAAGACAGCAAAAGTTTTAATCTATTTTACGTTTTGTATTCTAGCATGCATGGTTTTATAACTACGAAGTTTATTTTAAATATTGAGATTTATTTTCACAATGTCGAGTAATAATTTATGTCACCTTAAAATAACGTTCATTCAATTTATAATCAAAGTATTATAGTATCTCGAACAGGCAGCATGGGTTGGCATATAAAATCAAATTTGAAAATTCAATTTCTTTTTTTTCCTATTTAATTTGCTTTATTCAGTTTAGTACCTTCAACTCTCTTTCATCAGAAAATTATTTAAAATCCGCTTTTAAATAGAAAATGCTATGATTCAGTGAACAAGGATTTTAATTGTTGATACTAAAGCAAATCATTTATTCGCAAACAACCAAAAACCTATAGAAAGAAGGTAAGCACTAAGCACTACTCCTCTATTTACTAGATTGTCGACGCAGAAAGATACCTATAGAAAGAAGGTAGTCTGTAATGTGATTGCTCTATTATTTTCTTAAACTGGAAAGTTGAATTGTATTGCATTTTTATTATCGTTCTCTCTTACATAATAACTTTAGAGTAATACTGCATTTTGATTGGCTGGCATATAAGAGATCATGCAATAAAGTCTTTATCTTTCAGACTTTAAATAGGATCCGGACGTAGAAACAAAAAGAAGAAGATAAAAAAGCTTACCGAGAATAAACGTACATCACTTTCACATAGTGGCGAATCATACGACGAGCATAGAGTATGACTTTACGATGACTGACACTGACATATTAATTCCTTATATAGTTAAGGAAAAATGTAAAACTTTGTCTTTGTCTTTTCTGCAGCAACTTGAGTTTCAACGAGTAATTTAGAGGTCACTAGCCTTTCATTAATTTTCCACTATGAAATTGGTTAGTGCGCTAAAGAGAGAGAAACCGCATAATGCGTTTTTGACCAATTAACATTACACCTTAACCTTATGTATATGTAATGTACATGGACATCATTGGACTGTGGATATTAGTTTTTTCTTCTTCACTCGGTTGAGCATGTCCGTCAACATTATTATTTATTGAAATTTACAAATTAATGATCTAAGTTACAAAATGAAAACTCATAAAAGGAAATATCACAAAATAAAATTGCGATATATTTTGTATAATAATGGAATGTCATATTAAAAATTCATTAAACGATGCATGATATATATTACATTCACATGCGCGCACTTGCAAAAGAAAAGAGACACAAGTCTTTAAAGACTTTTTTTCTGAAGCATTGAAAAGATACAACAAAGTTTAGATCAACCTTTACGTTCGTAATTTGGCACAAACCATCGAACATCAAACGATTGGTTGATGGACGAACAAAAACTTTGATGTGGTCTTTCAACCTCGTGTGTGTCGAGATTGAAGACAAACACATCTTTTTCACTACAAACACGATTAACTCTGGAATAATGAGGGGAACGAAAACCACTAAAATATATTGAATTTTTGTTGATTCCTTTGATCGTGTTGGCAAGCACGGTGATACCTTGATCCAGAAGTATTGCCTCTTCTCCCAACGAAGTAATTAGTTGTCTCTCCCACTTGCTATTTGAAAAATCCATCTTGTAGATGTGAAACGACCAAACATCAGAATCACTCCTTGTTATGCTTTTAACTCTAAGGACTTCTCCATTCATCGTGACAACAAGATGTGATCTCTCGATATGCCTCACACCGCCACGGTTTGGAAGATAGCGACGTGGCATTCTCACATCATCTTTAACTTGCGTATCAAACATTTTCTTGGGAATAGCACCCGAAATTTCTAAGACCTTGACATCACAAGAGTTACTATACAAGTAAATCTTATGATCTAAGCATACCATAGCGATAGCGCCTAGCGTGTTAAGACTACAATAATCAACATGTTTCCAACAATAATCTCCTTTTGTGGAATAAATCATATAGTTTCGGATTGACCACATAACTACATAATTTTTGGTTTTATCGTCTATCCATAATAAAGGGAAGTCAATCTCCAGGTTAAATCTGATATGTTCTTCAACATGTTCATCATCATATCGATCATTAATTTTTATACTGAACATATCATCGATGGTTCGTTTAATCTTTAACCTACCAACGAGTGACTCCACAGACGGAAGATTTATCATCTCGCGAGTAAACAGATTCATAACATAGAGATTATATCTTGGATCTCTCATCAAGAGCCAACTTCCATAAATAGCCAAGCAATGACTATTTGCGAATTCATCACCAAGATCTTGAATTCTATACACCTTCTCTTTTTCCTCAAGATTACACAAGAGACAGTAATCTTTACCTTTTTCAGGAAATTGAATCAACCAAGGGATCTGATTGTCTGGTGCTGATTGTCTTGAAGCGCATAGCCAAGATGGACAAACTGATTTAGCTCGTTGGAAATCTGCAAACCCAAGACGTTTAAAAACCATGTCCAAGATATCTGAAGGAAGCTTGGACCAGCCTGATCCATTTGACACCAAAGAAAGAGAGTCCATCGAAAGAATTTTAAAAAAAAAACAAAAAAAAAACAATTGTTTTCTCAATCAATCTAATAGAGAGACATTAGAAACTATAAAATTCCGTGTATTTAAATAACCTAAATAAACCCTAAACTGTAAAAACATAACTTACCCAACTAGCTCCGAGCTAGAAAAAGAAATGTATCCGGCAACAATAAATGTTAACTATTTATATGATTTTTGAAAATAAGATAATTAATGGTTGTCATTAAGTGTTATGTATAGATTATAATCATGTATTAATGTTAATTATTTAATTTGATTTGTTTCTGTCTATAATCCGGTTATCAAAAATAGAACCGGGTTTAGTTTACGAGAACCGGAATGAGAGGTGAGAGAAGAAAGCAACGTAACATCAAAATTCTCCAATCATCTCTACTCTCACGGTCTCACATGTCTTCTTCATCATATGTAATTCTTTTGTGCTTCCAAATTTCTCATCTTTGCACATTGCAATCTAGCGAATTAATTTCTTTCCGATTATTGTTCTATTGAATAATTTATATAATAAAACTATTCCTCATCGAATTATGGAAGAACAAAAATGGACAAAAATATTTACAAATAAAATAACGTACAAGAAAATTTTGAATTAAGAATTCAATAATGAATGTACATATTAATTTAAATTTAAATTCGAAAGAATATTATGTTAAGACTACAATTATAAAAATTGTATATTAAAACAAAAGTTCCAAAAACCAGAGTCAAACTCCTTGACAAATTACTTACTTGCATTTTACGTAATCATTTCATAAATTATATTTGCTTCGTACAAATGATATTATTCTTGTCTATTCCATTATTTACGTTTGAACTCGGTTAATGATTCGTAAGGCTCTTGTCACATGCCTAATGAATCCGTCGCTTAGATCGTTCTCACCATGATTGATAAACACTTGCGGTCGAGGTTGCATTTCCATTGTATTAGGGGTTTCTTAACTTTTTCACTAAATAGTTATACAAACAGTCAAATTTATACAAAGGTTATGTATAGTTGATTCATGAGTACCAAAAAAAAAACATTGGTTTAAAGACACCGCTGTTTCCGAAACGATTTATCTGTCAAATACTCAAATTAATCTATTCCAAGAAAATACACTATTTTCAAAAATGGTAACTTTAAATAAACGTATGTTACAAATTCCAAATGGAAAATCATTATTAGATTCAAATCCGATGATTAAAAATGTGAGTTGTATGCTACGTTATTTAGAGATGAATCTCACACCTAGAAAATCTTTTTTTTATAAATATAATTTAGAAAGGCAGGGGAGTAGTATATGAATAATTTGGATAAATCTCACAGCTAGATAAAATAACTTGAAAAATCTAACACCTTACAAAATAATATGTATTATAATTGGGGGGAAAAAGACCATAGATATATCTACATACGATATATGAATAATTTTTTTTTTCTTTAAAAAAGAAAACCAGATTCATATAGGTTTATTTGATAACGGGAGATTTTTTTTTAAAAACAAAAAAAATATATATATATATATATATTAAAAATAATTAACAGAAAGTCAATCATTATCTAAAATATTAACTAAATTTTAAAATCTTAATTGTAATCATTGATTAATATTTATAAAAATAAGATAATCAATTTTTTTTTCTAGAGATTTAACTATCAATCTATCATACTCATACTACCTCATTCAAAAGGTATTCTAACTCACATGATATACATTTTTATAATATGTATCAGCATCAGAATATATAATTTTAGTTGATCTAAAAATATTGAAGAATTAAATTTATGATATACAAATACATTATGAAATAAAAAAAATAGTAAGAACTTATGATTTCAAAACTTACGGTGAACTATACGAATAGAAATTACTATTAATTCTTAAAACTATATTATCTAAATAGATTGAACAATACATGTACAAAAGCCTTCTAAAAGACCTCTGGATCCAAAATCTTTTGGTTGATTTGGAGACTTGTTATCATCATGCAATTGAGACTCGGAATCCACGACTTCTATAATCTCACACTCACTCATGACTTTAACTCCGGCGGCGGATAATTTGGCGCACTTCGTCGATTATGAGAGAAACCCAATGTCGGGGAACGGGAAACAAAACCAAATATTTCAATTTTCCAATTTGTTTTGGGCTTTCTTGTTAGGCCTTCAATTTTGTTTTGGGCCTTCTTGTTAGGCCCTCAATAAATTATTATACTTGAAAAAAAAATATAAAAATCATTCACCAAATTAATTGTTTAAATATTAAAATTTTAATTAAAAAATTGGAAATTTATCAAAATTTTGAAAATTTTCTATGACCTTTATTCAGTGGATCGGATATCTGATTTAAAAACTGAAATTTAATGTTTTCTTATTTTTGCTTTTCTCTTTGTTATTTGAAAGGTTAAATTTATACAAAGGTTAAAAAACGTCAATTTTAAAAAAAAAATATTGTATAAATGTATTATTGTCAATTTATACAAAGGTTTAACAATTGAAAGGTTAAACTTGTGTTAAAAAAGGTTAAATTTATACAGAGCTTAAAATTTTCAATTAGTACGAACAATCAAATTTATACAAAGGTTAATTAGTTGTTTCAGTACCAAAAAAAAAATACAATGATTTAAAGACACCGCTGTTTCCGAAAACGATTTATCTGCCAAGCTAATTTTTTCATCAAAAAGTGATTATATTAAATAATTTTTAAAATCATAATACAATTGATTTCTTAGCCATGAAGGCGGATACAAGAAATCAGAATAGAAGGAAACAAAATTACAACCATGAGAAGCCAATAGATGAGCGACTTTGTTACAATCTCTTTTACAAAATACAAATGAAATGGTAGTAAATCTTTTGGACCAAGCTACTATGTTCCAAGAAAATACACTATTTTAAAAAAATGTTAACTTTAAATAAACGTTTTGTTAACAAATTCCAAATGAGAAATCTTTATTTACGGAAAACTCCAAAAAAAAAACATGACTTATTTAATATTTATCAGACAATACATGCTTTTTTTTGTTGCCATAAAAATACGAAAACTAATTTATAATTGAAAAAATACATGAACTATATCGATTTTTTCCAGTTTCCCACATACCGTAATTCGATTTTCAACCAATTTAACACAATAGTAAATCAGTTTCTGAAATAAATTTTAGATTTCCAAACTATTTACAATCTATGCCATTGACATTAATTATCTATTTAATAAATAAATTAAATAGACAAAGTGGAGAGATATATAAGAAAAGAAAAAGATGGTGAAGAAGAAGATATCTTGACTCAGCTTCATGTGTTTGATTCCTATCCTAGCCATGTGCATTGTTCACCAACCATAATTTATTAGCTATTCAATACATAAAGAAACGGAAGTTTGATGAGATCAACATAACTCTTATAGATACATGTTTACCTTATCTCTATATAGGTTTATGGATATAGTGGTCCATATAAGTCGTTAAGTAAATATATTATAGTTATCTACTTAATGATCAAACAATATAGAGAAACCATTAGGATATATATGTCTACTTGGTTAAAGATATCTTGATTTGCTAAAACAAGTAGCAATGATATTTTGCTTTGCTTGGTAAAAAATGAGTATATTGTCTCTTTATCTTAATGTATATAATAAGGGACATATACTTTTTGATTGTACATATAAACATGATATACATTTTTATAATATGTATCAGCATTAGAATATATCATTTTAGTTGATCTAAATATATTGAAGAATTAATTTATTATATACAAATACATTATGAAATAAACAAAATAGTAAGAACTTATGATTTCAAAACTTACAGTGAAGTATATGAATAGAAATTACTATTAATTATTATACTATATTATCTAAATAGATTGAACAATACATGTATAAAAGCCTCTTTCACTAGAATAAATGGTTAGATGTTTGCATCTTTTAATTACTCGGAATCTTCTTTTTAAATGCTTGGATATAATTTTTTTTAAATAAATGGTTGACTTCATAATATACAAAACATAGTTTTTAAACAATTTCTTTGATATATGTTTCTAGGAACTCATTGCTCAAGTTTGTAGCTTTTTAATGAGAGGTTGGGTGCAGCAAAATCGATTGTTGTATCAGCTGCAAAAGAAGATGATTAATAAGACCTACAAAAATCAGAATATGGTTTAAAGCAATGAGAGATTCAACAATCTGCTAACTCACAGTCTAAGTTTGAATGGCGTCCTTCATTGTAATTATGCATCCAATGAGTGTAGATGTCCTTCTCAGACCTCCTGATTCAACAGTATCCTCTCTCATAACAAAACCACTTTGCATACGCCCCATACTCAGCAGCAGTCCACTCTTCACGATCATTCAAGTCAGGGCACAATTGTGGGTTTACAGGGAACGATATAGCAATCCTAGCATCCTCAGTATGACTTGCTGAAATCGCTTAGTAATTAGTAATCTCTTCACGAAGACCATTATCATTAGTCTCTTCAACTCCAAAAGAAATGGAGAATAAAACAAAGCATCACACCAAGCACATATAAAAAAAAAGAGTAATAAACAAGGACTAGATAAACAAGACGACTAACTAACAAGGGTTCCAACGTCGATCGCAAGAGCTTCTAGTACAATCAAGCGTAGTCTTATGCTTTTTAACAGAAATTCAAAATCAAAATCAGAATCCAAACAAATCACTGAAATCTTATAAGTTTCTAGTAAACTTGTGGTATTAATATTCTCCACATTCCTCTCAACACTCCATACATTCTTCTCAGTGATCACATCACGGTATAACGATAATACTTTCAGGGGAAACTAACCAGTAAAATTAATGTGCAGATTGATCCTTCTATATTTGTATGATGCTGGTATGCTTTGTCTTAAAATATTTTTGGGGGGTTTTAGATTCTTGATAAACACAATATAAAAAGAAAGGAAAACCAAATTGTGATCTATTTGAATAAATTCTCTCCCACTAGAATAAATTGTCATCCTATATATATATATATTAATGAATTGTAGCATGTATATGTTTACATTTGATATGTCTGTCTTAAGAGTTTATCTTTATAGTGAACGTTGGTTTTATATCTCTATTAATTAACATGAAAAAAAACAAAACAAAACTTTACTAGTGATGAGTTTTACTCCATATTTTTTAGCTTTAAATTACAAAGAAAACGAAAATAGTAATAATATTACTAACACTCAACTCAGAATCTACTGACAACGATCACCAACTCATGATTACAAAAACCCTCTTATTCCAAAACTCAATAATCACAAACCAACTCGTGACTTGCCGTACTTCCCTCCACTCATAATTTACCAACTCTATCGAATTCTTAGAATTGTTATCACTGACTATCACAAAAGTACGGGAACCCCAAGTCCCTCATCATCTTGCACACCCTTAGAGTTCACATATACGGTTTTAATTAATGATTATAAATTTAGATTAATTAATTGATGAAGTCATATCTTTAAAATGTTCTCTTGTCATTATAGAAATGAATTACTAATATATTATCGAGTTATTCGTTTTTATACCATGTATTAAATCGTGTTCTCTAATTTCGTATTTTCCCAAATATAGTATTTTCCAAGAAGAAAATAAATCTTTCCTCACGAGGATGTCATCTTCTTCTTCCTCTCTTCTTTATTGATGAAACTATCTCAAGAAGATTCAACCAAAATCATCAAAACTCCTTCTATTGACTCCCTGAAAATAAATCCCTAATAGGCCATATGGATCTTTCCCCGGAAGAGCTTCAATTTCTCAACAAAAGAGGAATCTTGCATGAATCAACATCGATCCCCAAGTATTCCCCAAAAACCTTCTACCTCATAACCCTAACCCTAATATTCCCTCTCTCCTTTGCAATCCTAGCACATTCCCTCTTCACACAACCAATCTTAGATCAGATCGACACTTATCCACGAGCCGATCAAGCTCAAACACAACACGAATGGACCATTCTCCTCGTTTTCCAATTCTCCTATTTCATCTTTCTCTTTGCCTTCTCTCTTCTTTCCACAGCTGCCGTAGTCTTCACCGTTGCTTCTCTCTATACGGGAAAGCCAGTTTCTTTCTCGTCCACGTTTTCAGCGATACCTCTCGTCCTCAAAAGATTGTTCATCACTTTTCTCTGGGTCTCTCTCTTGATGCTAGCGTACAACACCGTGTTCTTGATCTTCTTGGTCACGTTGATCGTAGCTGTTGATTTACAGAAGGTAGCTTTAGCTGTGTTTTCGTTGGTATTGATCTTTGTTATGTTCTTAGGCGTTCATGTTTATATGACGGCTCTGTGGCATTTAGCTAGCGTAGTTTCTGTTCTTGAACCGGTTTATGGTCTCGCTGCGATGAAGAAGAGCTATGAGTTGCTTAAAGGAAAGACTATTATGGCTTGTTCGATGGTTTTCATCTATCTTGTTCATTGTGGATTTATTGCTGGAGTTTTTGGAGCAGTGGTGGTTCGTGGTGGAGAAGATTACGGGATTTTCGCTAGACTTGTCGCTGGTGGGGTCTTGGTTGGTGTTCTTGTGATAGTGAATCTAATTGGATTGCTTGTGCAAAGTGTGTTTTACTATGTTTGCAAGAGTTTTCATCATCAGGAGATTGATAAATCCGCTTTGCATGATCATCTTGGTGGATATCTTGGTGAATACGTGCCTCTTAAGAGTAACATTCAAATGGAGAACTTTGAAGTTTGATAGATCATTATCATCATCATCACTTAACCGAGTAAATCAGGTTTTGGCAGTTGTATTTGTATACAAGTCTTGTAAGTTTGTAAATTTATCACAAAGTGATTATTTATTCGTTTTACTTGCCTATTCAAATTAAATAGGAGAGAAAATGTATTTTTACAGAGTTTTTCTGTTACTTGCTAGCTACTTCTTGCATTCACATAACAATATAATATGACTATACGTGAGAGAACATTTTGACAAAAGATTATGGTCATATGTTATGTTTGATTGAGCTAATTTGATGATGCATATTTCTGCTTCATATAACAATATGCTTAGGAACTATACAACTTTGATTCCCATATTAGACCTATGGAGAAACAAACAGAGCAATGATGGAGTTGGAACTTCTGATGTTGTTCTTGAGTCTTACTGTAGTCTAGAAAGCTTTTAAACATTATTTTACAAAATCTTTTTCAAATAATACAATAAGTCACACGCTAGCTATATATACCATCATCTTTCATTTATGTACGTAGTTGTTAACGTATGGAAGTTGCATTTACTGATCCTACACAAAGGGCGAATTTCAATCTCAGCTCCTCCCAATTAAAAAAACCTCAATACATTTTGACCGTATTTTCTAACACAATCATTTACCCTTTGGTAATTTAGGAATTTGTCCCAAATCCTTGAAAGTTATCCATAATGATCTTTCTCTTAAGTCTTCTGGACGATGCTGATTCGATCCGGGATCCAACAATGCAACAATATTGCACGTTATCAATATTCTCAAGCCGAATTTGAAGCCGCGCACCGAAACGCATTCACTGTCCTACCACATCCCATTCAGTTACTTTGGGTTTGTAAATAACACTTTTGGAGATATGGCGTACTAGTAAGCGGTGGCGAGTCTTTGCCGTTCGTGGCCATGGTTGAAGGGTTACTTGAAGCCGACGTCACATAGTAATTGGTGATTTGAATCCATTTTATTAACGTATTTTGTCTTTCTACATTGTTTTTATTCGCATTCTTCGAATCTTATCTTTCTCTTTTGTTATATATATGTCATATCTTTTGTTATGGAAGAAAAGCGTATTATTAAACGAAAATGTAAAAGTAATAAATGTATATAATATGTTAATTACCATATTGCATATCTCCTCCAATATATCTGTCAATACCTTATATAAGAATATATAGATATATCGTATAATAATAAGATATACGTGACAACATACAGAAATATATTAAATGAAAAAAGCTTCAGCTACCGATATTATTCATTTAGAAGAAAACTTTTGAAAATAGTGAAGAGTCCCTTTAGTACATGCAATAATTCAAATTGAATATGGCCTGGATTATTTATAAATTATTATTTATTCTCATGATTGAACCTAATCAAACTGCAAAACTAATGGCCGCAAAAACATATGAATGGTATTGAGTCTATTGACTTTTGTCCTACCCATATAGATATAGTTTTGGTATTTCATGAAAATAATTGGATCTTATGTGGAATATGCGTAACCTGTCATAACATTAGGTTGAATGACGAAGTTTTTTTTTTATAAAAAATCGTCAAGACGTACGTCAACTACTTTTGTTTTTAGGATAGTGTATTTCCCAGTACGATAATGTTTAAACTAACATTTTCAATGATAAACATTCTAACGTATACAAAAAACGAAAAATTGACGTGATAAAATAGTGTTTTTTTCAAACTACCAATAAACGTTAACGTATCATTGATGTTCATAGAGAAAATAATATGGATTCTTATAAGAATTCGATCCCCTCACCGATTGTACCAATATTAACACAGAAATGTGAGGTTCGCATATTTTTTAGTCACGCATATATACGCGCACACAAGACATCTATTTGCTTATTTGCGTGCATGTAGGAGTTTTTGAGAGTGTTTTTATATATATTGTGCCATATAAATTTATACGAGACGTTAATTATATTTAAATAAGTCGTTTATAGTTAATTATATTTTGCGATACATCATTTATACTTATTTAATAATCAATCAATCAAATGTATTATCGTACTTTCATCAGTTATAATATAAGTAACGAGAAATTTGCAGACTAAAAAAAAAAAAATTTGCAGACTAATTAAAATAGGTATGTCACTATCATCAGTAGTTAAATAAGAAAGAGAATTATTAATAGATCCGATAAAGAAAACGTTTTCTTAACGTGGGTACTGTCTTCGACCGACGATAGTTAAATTATATTTTGTCTTTGTAATATTGAATTTTAGTTTAATTGGTTAAAGAGAGCTATGATAGTTATTCCAAAGTTTCACATAAAAATGTTTTATATAATATAACAATTAAATGCTTAATCTCATTCACGTATCCATGATCAAATTTTTAAATAATTATAAGTCAACCTACTTTAGATATGTATATATATATTTTAAACTATTATGAGTCAATGGCGTTAATATTTTGATATTACAATTAAACTTTATATGGAAATTAATTAATTTACCATAGGATATATATAATATGTATGGCTAATTGTTGTATAATAATGAGTCAACACTGACATAATTTGTAATTTAAGTATTGTTGTCTATATGTCAATACCCAAGTTTAGAAACTTATATAATACACGTACATTGTAGGTAAATAATCTTGAAATGGTGTTTTCTATTCTTATGTAGAAGAAGCAAAATTTGATAAAACATTCTACGCATTAAATAGTCCACAGCTTTACAATTATGAGCCGTCACTTTCTTACAAAATCAAAAATAATGAATATATTATCAGGTACATGTATCGAAAAGGTTGTGCGGCCTGCGTCAGGAAACTCGAAAAAACAAAACAAAGAAAAGTAAACAACAAATATCCAAACCAAAACAGTGGAATCGAATAACGAAATTTAATTCTTTTTCTATCGAAAATTCGGATATATATCAATATAGCATCATCCTATCCTATGTTGTCGCATTCTCAAAATTAATGTAAATGCAAGAAAGTAAAATTGTATAAGAAAAAAAGAAGAAAATAATATGCCATAAAAAGAAAAAAAAGAAATCGAGATTAACTGCTCGTGTCTCTCTGTGCCACTCGTCTTCAGTTTTGTCAGCGTCTTCACATGAGTTCTTCTTCTCTATAGATCTCTTCTTCTTCTTCTTCTTCTTCTTCTTCTTCTTCTTTCTGTTGTTGTTGTTCACTGGTGTCTTTCTTTTGTAAAATTATCTAAAAACAAGGAATACGGAAAAGAAAAAAATACCATATTCTTCAAAAAGCCGTGTTCTTTTCGCGTCATTTGATTGACTGATTCTGTTCTTTTTTGTTTTTTCCAAAAAAGTATTTTTTCATAAAACAAAAAGAGGATCCTTTATTACACAAAAGAAAATTGTTTTATCCAATTTCATCAGAAAACAGAGTTGCTCTGTTGTAATAAATAACAGCGAAGAAAAAGAACTCGACTCAATTCATTTACTTAGAGAAGAAAAAGTTTCGATTTTTTTTTGTCTCGTGTCAGGCGAAAATTTCTCCAAATGGTACTCAGATTCTAGGCTTCGACTAGTTTGATTCGGGCAGGAATCAGTTTACGGGGATCTTCGAGTTCTGTTGTGTTACAAAAATGGCGGAAAGGGTCGAATCCTCTGTTACAGAAGGAGAAAATACAATTGAAGAAAGAGAAGTAGGAGCTATGTGGGAATTAGAGAAGAAACTTGATCAACCCATGGATGAAGAAGCTAATAAGGTCAATAACATGTATAGAGAAAAGGTATACACACTTTCTCAATAGAACTCGTTTCAGACTATGATTCTGTTGTTTTTATCCTGACGCAATTGAGAAATTTCAGGTTTTTAAATAAGGATCCTCTGTTTTTTTGTCTTTTTTTCATCAGTATTCAATTTGGACGATTCTGAGGCTGTCGTTTCAAAGTCTAGGAATAGTTTATGGAGATTTGGGTACTTCTCCATTGTATGTGTTCTACAATACATTCCCTGATGGTATTGATGATAAAGAAGATGTGATTGGAGCTCTTTCTTTGATCATTTACTCTCTTTTGCTTATACCTCTCATCAAGTATGTCTTCATTGTCTGCAAAGCTAATGACAATGGTCAAGGTAATGGTTTATACCGCGAGCTTAATCGATGTTTTGAAACCATCTTGTTTTGTTTATACATTAATCAGATTGATCTATGTTGTTTTGTAGGTGGGACTTTAGCGATATACTCTTTACTTTGTAGACATGCCAAAGTGAAACTGATCCCGAATCAGCGACGGAGCGATGAGGAGCTCACGACTTATAGTCGAACTTTATCCACTGAAGGGTCATTTGCTGCTAAAACCAAGAAGTGGTTGGAGGGTAAAGAATGGAGGAAGAGAGCTCTTCTGGTCATTGTTCTTCTCGGGACTTGTATGATGATCGGTGATGGTATCTTAACTCCAGCCATCTCTGGTAAGCTTCTTTGCTTTCTTTACCAAAAAGATGATAGGTTTACTCGAACTTTTAGTTTACAGAATCATTTTCTTGCAGTTCTTTCGGCTACTGGAGGGATCAAAGTCAACAGACCAAAGATGAGCGGCGGTAACATTCACCGCTCTTTATGTCACTTGAGGCTTCCCATCGGTTTAAATTTTGCTTACTTCCCATCCTTTTATTTTTCAGACGTCGTTGTGCTTGTGTCTATCGTCATTTTAATAGGATTGTTCAGTATGCAACACTACGGTACAGACAAAGTCGGATGGCTCTTTGCGCCTATCGTGCTTATCTGGTTCCTCTTCATTGGAGCCACTGGGGTATACAACATTTGTAAACATGACACAAGCGTGTTAAAAGCCTTTTCGCCCACATATATATACTTGTACTTCAAAAGGCGAGGTCGAGATGGCTGGATTTCGCTCGGAGGCATTCTGCTCAGTATAACAGGTTAACTAGTAATACCTTTAAATTAATCTCTTTAAGAGATTCATTTTGATGTCATCTCAAAATGTATCTTCTTGAAAACTGTAGGCACGGAGGCATTATACGCAGACATTGCTTATTTCCCGTTACTAGCGATACAGCTCGCCTTTACATTTTTTGTGTTCCCTTGTCTTCTTCTAGCATACTGTGGACAAGCTGCGTATCTTGTGAATAATACGGACCACTATAAAGACGCGTTCTATGCATCTATCCCGGGTTAGTCCAAAACCTGTTTAAAGCTTTTACTTGTCTTGAAGTCATACATAGTGCTCTTACAAACCTCTGAAACTCTCTTTTGCTTGACTCCACAGACAGTGTATATTGGCCGATGTTCGTGTTCGCGACAGGAGCTGCAATCGTTGGGAGCCAAGCTACGATATCAGGGACTTATTCGATAGTCAAGCAAGCTGTAGCTCATGGATGTTTTCCTCGAGTTAAAATTGTTCATACCTCCAAGAAGTTCATCGGTCAGATCTATTGCCCTGATATTAATTGGATACTCATGCTAGGCTGCATCGCGGTCACTGCTAGTTTCAAAAATCAGAGCCAAATTGGAAATGCATATGGTAAGATGTATAAATAATCATTTTGGTTAAAGTTATATGTTAAATAACCGTTCTAAATTAATAATCATATGAATTCTTACATAAGACTTTTTTGGTTATCTATGCTAAGAGAATCTTATGTTATGATAATGATAATCTTAAACCTTTGATTATATGAAAACGCTTACTTTTCATCTGACTGTCTTGGTATCTTTGTGAATTTTAGGGACCGCGGTTGTTCTCGTGATGCTTGTGACCACAATACTAATGGTGTTAATCATGCTTCTCGTGTGGCATTGCCACTGGATCCTTGTCCTTATATTCACCGTTCTCTCCCTCTTTGTTGAATTATCTTACTTCTCGGCTGTGATCTTTAAGATCGATGAAGGAGGATGGGTTCCGCTCATCATAGCAGCGATCTCTCTTCTCGTAATGTCAGTATGGCATTACGCAACAGTCAAGAAATATGAGTTTGAAATGCATAGCAAAGTGTCCATGAGCTGGATACTCGGCCTCGGTCCTAGCCTCGGGCTCGTCCGTGTCCCTGGGATCGGGCTAGTCTATACGGAATTAGCGAGTGGTGTCCCTCACATTTTCTCTCACTTCATTACCAACCTCCCCGCAATTCATTCAGTTGTAGTCTTTGTCTGCGTCAAGTACCTTCCGGTTTACACCGTCACTGAAGAAGAGAGGTTTCTTGTGAAGAGGATTGGACCAAAAACATTCCGAATATTCCGCTGCGTAGCCAGGTACTGTCCTTTCTTCTTCTCTATACATTAGTAGGGTTGTTTGATGGCCTAGACCTCTCCAGCCAGGGAGGTTTTGAGCCAGACCCTATTCAACCTACTCTGTTTTCATCCATGATTATATTTTTTTAGTCCCAAACTTGACTTTGGTCTGCGAAACGGCCTAACCTTTTTTTTTTTTTTTACAGATATGGTTACAAAGATCTACACAAGAAAGACGACGATTTCGAAAACAAATTATTGAATAGCCTCTCCTCATTCATTCGACTCGAAACAATGATGGAGCCAGCTTCAAACTCAAGCACCTACAGCAGTACGTATTCTGTCAACCATACACTAGAGTCCAGAGAAGACTTAAACCATAATAACAACAACCACCACCACAATAGCTACAACAACAATAACAACATTGATATGTTCTCATCGATGGTGGACGACACAGTATCAACTTTAGATACGATAGTTCCCGCTGGTTCACCGCATAACGCGCTGAGTTTCAGTCAGGCAAACACAATAGAGGAGGAGGAGGTGGAGGTGGATGAGTTGGAGGTTCTAAAGAACTGTAAAGAATCAGGGGTTGTTCATATTATGGGAAACACTGTGGTGAAAGCAAGAAATGGATCATGGCTTCCAAAAAAGATTGCCATTGATTATGTTTATGCATTTCTTGCTAAGGTTTGTAGGGAGAATAGTGTTATCTTGCATGTTCCTCATGAAACCCTTTTGAACGTTGGACAAGTCTTTTATGTTTAGTTTTTTTTTTTTTCGTCTTTGTAAAACAATTACAGATAAAGAGGAATAAAAGGATATTAAATTTAAGATTATACCATAGAAATTGTTGCTGGCCTTGGATGTGTTAAGAAGTCCTAACGCAATCCTCGTCCTGGGCGTTCGGCGTGTGCGGGTTGTTCGGGTCGGTTTGTTCGGGTTGCCTGAAATTCGGTTCTTCATAAATCCCACCGAATTGTACAGATATTGAATTCGGTTCGGGTCGTTCGGTTATCGGTTTAATCGGGTCGGTTACTTGATTTTTTTTAATTCCGAAAATAATTGAATTTTTGTCTATTTCGGTTTATTTAACCCGAATTAGACATATTCCTAAGTAAAACAAAGACCACAACCACAAAAAAACAGCAAAAACCATTACAAAATCAAACATAAGCTGCAAGGGTATGTACTAGTAGCTTAAAGCAGTGTTTGTGAGTTTAAGCTACTAGTACAAAAAAGAACAAACCATTACAACATACAAACCGATTAAAAAGCTGCTAAGCTAGCCTTCTATACCATAGTACCATTGCATTACATCAACAAACCAATCGAAAAATAAGTTAGCGTTTGTAGTGAGTATTGAGATACCAACTCACCAAAAGTTGTTTGTTGTAGATTCACAAAAGCAATGCTAATCCGCATCAAAAAGTTGTCAAATGGGCAGCTTCAAAGTTAATACTATCAACTCCCATTGCTAAGGCTGCTTCCCGCATCAAAAAAGAACAAAACGCAGCTTCCTACGTACCTACATGTGAACATCATAACATAGACTTAACGATGTTAACAAAATATTAACAAAAAACACTAAAACAGTTTTGAAACTTGACAATATAAAGTATGATCATAACCATCTCTTTACCTACGATACTTTATACTTATGAAGAGTCATGGATGAGATACAATTGCATTACGAGAATGAAAACGTTAAAGATCATTCGATAATCTAGGACCAAAACCTTAACCTAACCTAACATATCCAAAATCGAAACCACACTGGCCATAAACAAAATACAAACACCGAAAACCTTAATTTCAAAACAAAAAGTAGAACATAATCCAATTTTGAGAATTTTAGGGTTTAAATTACAATTTCCAATATGATATTTTTGAGTTAGAAAGAGATATTATAGAGCAAACTCTCAAAAAATCAAACAAAGAACTAGCTATGAAGAAGATTAAAGAAGTGAAAAACAAAAGACATGACCTTTACGAGTTTTGTTGTAGAGGGTTGGGTCTCTGAAACTTTTTCGTAATCGATGAGAGATGACTAGATGTAGAAGATTGTAAACTGTAGTAGTTACAGAAACAGAGAATAAGAGATGAGGAGATTGATCGAAGAAGATCTAGAGTTTCTTTGTTTCTGACTTATGAGAATCGCACGAAGCGGAGGCAAAGAAGAACAAAAACAAAGTAGGGTTGCTAATGACTTTAGGTTTAGCCGGTTTAGATTATATATGCCTACTCATTTTAATAACCCGATCGGTCCGATTACCGAACCGAACAAAACCGAAATCCGAACACCATAATTAATTTCACCGATCGGTCTGACTCTATTTCTTCGGTCTACGCCGACAACCGTAAATGTCGGGTTCATCGGGTCGGTTTTTCCGGTTTCTGCCGAACGCCCAGGACGACGCAGTCCAATCACTCTCCATGGCTAAGAAGCCTAAGATTGACATTGTGATCTCACCATGACCATCCCATAACAGTTAGTGTGATGTTTTACAAATCAGACCATGATCATGATATAATCACTTCAAATCAAGATTCCTTCAACTAATCTTTAGTTAAATTTTTGTCTTTTTTATTTGGCCGATTAAGCACGTAAAATCTAAATCTTGATTATTATTTTGCTTGGCCACTAAAGTTATAAACTATAAACTAATATCCACTTCCTCTGTATCACAATGTTTAATTTTTCTAGTTCTAGATTTTAATCATTAATGTTTTTTAACTTACTTTGATAACACAACAGTCAGCATGGTCCAATCTAATTTACAACCACAAGAAGGAAAGACTTTATGTTGTAAAGGTCAACATTATAATTAATCTTCAACTTTTTCTTAGCGAAATTATTCAACTAGTGGACCAATTGAAACGAGTTGAAAATGTCTATAACATGACACAATTGCTCTTTCTTTGAGATTCTTTTGTTAAACATTGTGGCATGTAATAGATTAAGACATTTAAGTAGCTATAACCGCGTTGTAGCGCATTCTAGCAAATTAGGAACCAAACATATTTTATAGTATAAGCCAAATTCTCCTATTATCAAAAAATTATGATTTTCAATATTCACGTCTATAAAAATTTTGGTTTAATAATAAATTTTTTAATGAAGCTACTAATCACTAGTTTTAAGTTCGACCTCGTAAATCGACCGATATGAATTATGTCACTCAAATACAAGTTTTTCGTTCGTTAGGACGTGATTGTCAGAGACTAAATTGAATAAAGACAAAATTTATTCGAGTATTATATAGTTTTCTATAGTTAACTTGTAGGGATTATGCTCATTTTGAGACACAACAAAACCGAGCCAGTTTGGTCATGATATTCAAAGGAAACTTCCCCATGCGAGAGGAAAGAAAGATCTCCATGAGTTACAATCAAAATAATCGTTACAAACTTCTTCACAAGTTAAGTTATAATTAAATATAAAAAATGAACATTCAAGAATATCAAAGACTTATTAAATGGCGGCTATATATAACTTATATTATAAAAGTAACACGTACAAAAAAGGAAGAAAAAGGATTCATAGCCAAAACCATGAATACCACGAACGGCGAATCGTCTCCAACGGGCTACGAGTTCGCCGGAGTTAGCATTAGCGACAGCAAATCTAAACCGCCGGTGATATACTCAGATGGCTTCTTCGGAGGAAGAGACGTGATTAGGATCGTCTTATTGGTCGCGACCGTGACACTTTCTTGTCTATTATTATACAAATCTGCAAATAATCCATTCAAAATGGTGTTGTCTCCATGGAATACTGATTACTATTCTTCAAAAATCATAAACGAGACTTCCTTAGAAAAGGTGAGTATATGCATAAGTTTTACATGAAATCTTTTATATATGGTTTGTTATAAAAAATTGTCAGATTCTATTTTAGACTAGTATCTCTTTAATCTACAATATTCTGTATTTAAAGAGAGAATTTGTCTAGACAAAAAAGAAAGAAAGAAACGATCTCTAGTCTTAAAACGACACATTCACCCTTCAATGTTGCTTACTCTTAAATGTATTGGTGTTTTTACTTTGTAGGCACCAAAGAAGGAACCAGTTTCAGAATTAGAAAGAGTATTAATGAATGCGTCTATGGAAGATAACACTGTGATCATAACGGCGTTGAACCAAGCATGGACTGAACCAAACTCAACGTTCGATGTGTTTCGAGAGGGTTTTAAAGCCGGGATAGGAACAGAGAGGCTGTTGAAGCATGTGATTGCGATTTGCTTGGATAATAAAGCATATGATCAGTGCCTAAAGGTTCATCCTCATTGCTACTTGATTAATACCACGGATTCAAACCAACTCTCCGGGCCAAACAGATTCATGACTCCTGGTTATTTAAAACTCATTTGGAGGCGAATGGATCTTCTTAGACAAGTTCTTGGTTTAGGATACAACTTCATCTTCACGGTACATAATATCTCAATCTTATTTTATTTTTTATTGTGTGCTCCAATTCATAATTAAATGGTATATGCTTTTCAATAGTATTTTTTTTCTTCTTCAAATTTGCATGTTTGAGTGAAGAAACAAATTCACGCACAATCAGTGAAATTTGTCAACTATATAATTTAAATATTAAGAAATGAATGATATAGTAAAAAAATGTAGTACACTCATTGATATACGTTATAGAAAATCTAGATTTACAAGTTTTTGTAGCATGAATAAAATTTCTGACTAAAATATATTTATGTCGACAATAGAGAGCACCGTTGATATATTATATATAGGATTTTTCTAAATTATTGTCCCTTTGTTAGATGTTATTTTCCTCGAGGGCTTTAGATTTGACTATCGTGATTCATTGTTTTGTTTTTAGCACACCTCTGACTTCCAAGTTATACGTTTGCCTTCCCTTGAATTATATTTGATTCATTTATATGATGTGGCTGGCTAGGACTCGACGGTAAATATTAACTGAGGATTATGAACCATATACACAAAATAAATATTAAGTAATCAACTAATCATCAATATTCAAGATTGTAACGTTTTGTTTGCGTGTGTGTGTGTATAGATGTTCAAATGTCAATTATATTCCGACAGAGGTTACGTGATTAAGTAAATATGTTGACAAAAAAAATTATATATATAGATTAATAGAGTTCTGTATATAATAAATTATATGCAAATTCATGATAAGCTTGTTGTATATGTATAGGATGCAGATATTTTGTGGCTTCGAGACCCATTTCCAAGGTTTTTTCCGGACGCTGATTTTCAAATAACATGCGATGATTATAATGGAAAGCCATCGGACAAAAAGAATCACGTCAACTCTGGATTCACATACGTCAAGGCAAGCAACAAGACTTCGAAATTTTACAAATATTGGATCAGATCGAGTCGGAAGTTTCCTGGTAAACACGATCAAGATGTGTTCAACCTCATAAAAAGCGATCATCACGTCGAGAAACTCGGGATAAAGATGAGGTTCTTCGACACGGTTTACTTTGGAGGGTTTTGCCAGCCGAGCAGGGACATCAATGTGGTCAACACCATGCATGCTAATTGTTGTATTGGTTTGGACAACAAAGTGAATAATCTTAAGGCAGCTCTTGAAGATTGGAAACGATATGTGTCACTAAACACGACCGTACCCGTGACTAAATGGAATATTCCGCCAAGGTGTGGTTATTGAAGGCCGTAAGCCCGTAAGAGTAGATATACGAATCTAGTTTCGTACGTTAAATAGTTTCATTGATTATTGTTTTTATATAATCTAGTGTTGAGCTGAGATAGTAATAGTACGTCTTTATTTTATTTTTTGAAAATATCAAAGATCTAAATTTATCATTTAATTATTTTCTTATATATATGAAGGAAAACCTCTAATTTATATTTAACCTTTCAAGTTATAAATATCCGGATCTATTAATTAATACGAGATTTATGACATGGATTTTCTCTTATACTTATATTTATTTACAGAAATTGGTGAAATGTTCTTCTCTTATTTTATTTTTTTTTGTTCTTAATGAAAGTAGTGCAATGTTCACATAAGTCGAGTATTATTGTTACAGGACCAAGTTGTTGAAATTTGCCGAACATGGTACGATCATATAGCAAGACAACTGTCCAACTGAAAACATTGGCCCTTGTATTAAATAATCATTAAGTTCGTGTATATAATATACATGACAGAGCAAATAAAATCTCTTAATAGCATGTTGTAGACTGCAGTGTTAATAGAGTAAAAATGTGAAAGCTACGGTGCAACCAAGAAGAAAGAAGAGGATTTTATATTCGGGAGAGGAAAAAAATAAATAATCTTGATGATGACAGGACAACTCTTAACCAAAAAAAAATGCTAGTTCTTTCGTTATAATTTGCCTAGATTACCCTACAATGGCACGATTTAAACCCAAGTAATAATCTAAAACCAGTTGATGAAGAGTATGTATACACGATGTCAGAAATGGAAAAGTCTGAAACCAAACTTTCTGATAAAAAAATCAAAGTGTTTTATCGTACACAGTTTTATTTAGACTAGTCTTTTTTTTTTTTTTTGTAAACGGTATTCGAGTTAGAATAGTCTTATCACTATTAATCGAGTAATCTAGTATTAGCCGACAATTAATACTCACTCCATTGGAGATGAATTTTGAATTCGAACGCTTCCTAGTCTAGTCATTAAACAGAGTATTAATTAATTGACTCATTCACTTAATATAATAATTGAAGAGGAAATTAATTACAGCAGCAGCCACGACTAACCAAAAATAACGTGAGCGTGATCAGAACAGAATTAAAAAGCCAATTGTTGTCACCATAATGGAAGAACTAGTTAAACAATAGTAGTACTAATTGTGTCACTCAATTAGGATAATATAATTTGGAATTGGTATGTTCTCTTCATTCTCTACAAATAAATAAATAATGTAACTTAATAAGAACGACACCCTTACAAAACTGCCAGTGATGACGTTTGTCTTGACCTTTTTTGTACTTAATTATAAGAACCGACAAAAAAGAACAGAGAGATGAACAAAGGAAAAACGAGAAAAACGCTTTGAATCCTACCAAGAACACATGAGCTCTTCTTCGTCTTCTTCTTCTTCATCCCTTTCAAGTTTTCTTGATTTGGGATCTGCCATCGGACAAAAAGAAGTGAAGAGAATCATCTTCTTGTTTCTAGGTTTAGCTGCTTCATGTCTTCTTGTCTACAAAACAGCTTATCCTCTTCACAATGAGCTCGATGTTGACAATCTCAGCTCTCCTCGTCCTTTGCTCGATCAAACCTCCTCGTTTTCTCCACAATCTGTGAGTCAATAGTTACCACTATATATACATTGATCTGTACATGTATATGTTTCGATCTTGTTCTGTCGGAAATGAGTTTAATCTCTTTTTTATAAGATTTTTTAAATCAGAAATTTGTTTGTGGCTTCTTTCAGAGAACAAAATCGATCAGTTTTAGGGAAGTTCTCGAGAATGCGTCGACAGAGAATCGAACAGTTATTGTAACGACTTTGAACCAAGCATGGGCAGAGCCAAACTCTCTGTTCGATCTGTTTCTTGAGAGTTTTCATATCGGACAAGGAACGCAGAAGCTACTTCAACATGTGGTTGTGGTTTGCTTGGATTCCAAGGCATTTGATCGCTGCTCACAACTTCACCCTAATTGCTACTATTTGGAAACCAAAGGGACTGATTTCTCCGGTGAAAAACTCTTTGCTACACCTGACTACCTCAAAATGATGTGGCGAAGAATCGAGCTTCTCACACACGTGCTAGAAATGGGATATAACTTCATCTTCACGGTACTCATCTTCATCATCCATCTCAGTTTCCTTCCTACTTAGCACTCCCTTGGATTAATAATCGTTGATCACGAAATTTATATAAAACTGATGCTTAGAAGATGAGTACATTTGCATTAGCACCTGACTAATTAAATTCATGTAAATATGTAAAAAAGAAATTTAACATGTTTACCTCTAATAAATTGACAAGGCCCAGTTACAAAAAGTAGGAAATATCACAAGATTCACTACTAACATTGTATTCATCAAACCAACCCATTGGTCCCTTATTAAAAGGCTCACCGCTCACCCATGCTAATTAACGGACTAAAGTTTAAATTTCTCCATTTCGACTTTAAATCATTTGTGAATACAATTTTTAGTTGTGATTTGAACCAGTTTTAAAACTATAAATGTCTAAAATTGTAAGAGTATTCGTCCTTTTTTGTTGTAAGAATATTCGTCTTAAATGGTAACAATACATAACTTTCACATGTCATAAGAATTATGTTTAGCATTTAATGCTTACCAACTTATTATTAAAAGGAAAATATTAAATCTAGCAATTATCTTTTCATTATTCTTTTTCTATGAACCAAACCAAATTAAATACCAATGTAACTATGTAGGATGCAGATATAATGTGGCTTCGAGATCCATTTCCTCGATTATATCCAGATGGAGATTTCCAAATGGCTTGTGATCGGTTCTTCGGTGATCCTAATGATTCAGACAATTGGGTAAATGGAGGTTTCACTTACGTGAAATCAAACCACAGAAGCATCGAGTTCTACAAGTTTTGGTACAAATCTCGTCTACAGTATCCAGAGTTACATGACCAAGATGTGTTCAACAAAATCAAACACGAGGCCGTAGTCTCAGAGATTGGAATCCAGATGAGATTCTTTGATACAGTTTACTTTGGTGGGTTTTGTCAAACGAGCAGAGACATAAACTTGGTGTGTACAATGCATGCTAATTGTTGTATTGGATTAGAGAATAAGCTTCATGATCTTAATCTTGTTCTTGATGACTGGAGAAAGTATTTGTCTTTATCTGAACAAGCTCAGAACACAACTTGGAGTGTTCCTATGAAGTGTACGTGATTTGTAAAAAAACTCACATTTGGAATAAAAACATTAATGTATGGCCATATGGGAGAGTTTTAATTAGTTGTTCAATGTGTGTGAAAATTAAATCTTGTGACTTGTGTTGTAAAGAACATTTGGTCCACATATAATTTTTTGAGGTCTTAATTTTGGATTATCATCCATTATTTTTTTTTTTTGTCAAGCTGACTATCATCAATAATGTTGAATACATAATTCACTAACTCCACAGATTCTTTTCGCTCACTGTTATCCGCAGGACAAAAAAGAAAAACAAAAGAATCTTGACATCTGCAAAGAAAAATCTAACATTGATTTTTGTACAAAAGAAGCCAATTCAGAGTCAGAGCTATCACTTTCACATAAAGTCATATAAAGGCCTGAAATGGGATCCACAGATGTACTGTTGGGCCCAAAAAGTTTGCACCCAATTTGTATATTTCTCTTATAAATTTACAAGCCAGAAATCAGATTCACTGCATGGTTTTGACTTTTCCTTTAAGTGGAAACCCTTCCACTAGCTATATTAAGCCATGCATAAAAAAAAAAATACGCTGAAATAATTGGTGGGTAAAAAAACTATTTAGTTATCTTACAAGTCAATGTGGTTTGGACCGGTCTGCAAACCGAATACGCTTGTTGAGTTTATCACAATTTTGAGTGCTTTGTGTCTAATGATTAAAAGAATTAAGTATGTTGGTGTCTGCTAATAAGTTTCTTTCCTGTCTCGATCGAGTGGCTCGCAATTTCATGTGATGTAACATGCGAATATCGTTACCGTCTATATAGAAAAACTTGTGTCAAGTAGTCAAAAGAAAAAGAAACCGTAGAAGTAGAAGACTACGAAACTGTAGGGTTCGGCGAATTTGTCTCGAGTCGCTAACAAACATGCATCGCCTTCCACTATGCTTACACGGATTCCCATTTTTCCAATACATTTTCTATACAAACTATAAGCTTAATTTTTTTTGGTAAGAAAAAAAAAATATAAGCTTAATTTGTGTTTTATATTTTAAACATTGTAATGTTTGGTAAGTTTAATTAAACAATTTTAGTAAATTAATATAACTTTAATGAATTGATTTACTAGAGAGAAACTTGGTCCATTCAATGGCTAATTGGTCAAGAAATCACAAAACATTCTACAATAAATTGAGGATTCAAGTTTCAGAACAATATTATTTGCATTTTATGAAATTAAAAATTTCTAAAGCTCAAGATTGTAGTGTTACAAACTAAATTATATGTGTATTATTGTATTGAATTGTACTATGTATTAGTATTTTTGTTTATTGTCGTGTTTAGAAACCAACACGCGCGTGCATTAGTCCCACACCCAAAACCAAAAGGAAGTGAGTGACGCTAACGTTGCGTCTGGTACGTACGTACTTCCTCAAATTGTTTGATTATGATATGAACTGATAAACACTATTACCCAAATATGTAGTTAATTTAGTTTAATCAGGTTTCTACTTCTCACATGTACACATTACTTACACGGTTACACCAACCGTCGATGATAATTAACAAAACTACTTGGCTACAAATTTCAGGTAATTTTCTAATTATATGTTCCATGAAAACAAGAATAAATTTCTCCAAACTATTTTTTTTTTTTTTAAGTACATTTCATTTAATAAAAAAAAATAATGATAGATTAAAATCTAAGAAACTAAAAGAACAAGATAACATAAAAGGAAAGAAAGAGCCGAATGACAAATCATAAGATTACACGAATTCATGTGAAGCGGTAGAGAAGGATTCACGTGGAAGTGATGGTCTTTTCTTGATAGTATTACTACTATTTGTAACGTATCTCGAAGAAAATGCATAGAACCGAAAGTAATAATCCTCATCATCGGGAAGTTCACCACACGCGCCTCCGTCGAAGTTAAGTGAGTAGCTCATCGGATCGTAGCGGCATTGCAACGAGCTCCCTTGTCTCCGAGCCCTCGTAGCCAGCAACAACCTCCCTTTTCTCTTCAGTTTCCTGATGAGTCTCGCAAGGCACGTGACGCAGCAGTTCGGCGGCGGAGTTGGGACGACCTCAGACTTCTTCTTAGTCACGGCGGTCTTGCCGTCAGGTATATGCCTGGAAAATGCCATTTAGGTGACTGTCGGACACTCGGACAAACGAGAGAGAGAAAGAGAGAGGAAGAGTGTGTTGTGTGTTGTTGAGTGCTATGATGAAAAGAATCTAACTGAATCTGACAAGCGTATGTATGTCTATATATATATACAAGTAAGTTTATATGTACAATCAAAAAGTATACATTATGTCCCTTATTATATACATTAAGATAAAGAGACAATATACTCATTTTTGACCAAGCAAAGGAAAATATCATTGCTACTTGTTTTAGCAAATCAAGATATCTTTACCCAAGTAGACATATATATCCTAATGGTTTCTCTATATTGTTTGATCATTAAGTAGATAACTGAAGTATATTTACTTAACGACTTATATGAACCATTATCCATAAACCTATATAGAGATAAGGTAAACATGTATCTATAAGAGTTATGTTGATCTCATCAAACTTCCATTTCTTTATGTATTGAATAGCTAATAAATTATGGTAGGCACACAATGCACATGGCTAGGATAGGAATCAAACACATGAAGCTGAGTCAAGAGATCGTCTTCTTCACCATCTTTTTCTTTTCTCACGTATCTCTCCACTTTGTCTATTTAATTTATTCTAATCGATTGTATTGGCCCATTGTTTTTGATGGTTGGTTATTTGTTAATTCATTTAGTCTTAAGTCGTAAACACAAATTGAGTATTTAAGGGGAAAAAGAAAATAGAAGAAAGGAACCGGCCCATGTGACAACGTTACATATATCATATCTATGTACTGTTTAGCCTTGCATAGAAATATACGCCCGTTGGTGACTTAAAACAAAGAAATATATGCCAATATAAATTGTGTTTTTTCTTTTCTTTCAATTTATTGCAATTTAAGGACTTCATTGTGAGTATATATTGAACTATGTATTACATTATGTAATCAAATGACATTGTGTGGATCTATTAGATAACAAGTGCACGTATTTTAAAAGATAATAAGTACGAATTCCACGATATATATGGTTGATCATTCATGTATGAACATTTCTGTCCAAAAACAACCCCTTTTAGTGTTTTGTTATATATATTATGTTTTTCTCTCATTGTATCGTAAATATATCATTTTTCATACCAAAACAAAAAACCATACTAAGTCGACCATATTGTATGAATTAGTATTTGTGCTCATAAAGCATATGTATACTTTGTATCCATTGTAAAGAAACGATTATTTAATATCCACACAATCCTTTGAAATAAAGTAAAGTATAAACTATAGTCTTCAACCCTGATCAAAGTCATCATTGACCAAAAGTATGTACATAATTACATTTACACATACACTTAGTGTGTAAAGCACGTGATCAGCAGTTTTAGCACGGCCCATCATTTGAACCATCAAAGATGTTAATAAGAAAATGACTAATTATGCTAAGAGAAGCCAATATAAATATAACATAACATATAGTTTCTTCTTCTTTCTGCTCGAAGACAACTAGTATTATTTAAACGTTTAAAGTATATATATGTAAAAAGAAAAAGAAGATCTAACATAGATCCGTGAATTCATTTACATTCACAAGTTTGAAACTTTTGTGGGAACAATAATATATAGCGTTCCCGTGAGAACAGAGAAAAGTGTTTCGTGTAATATATAATCCTAAAAGTTAGTAAAAATAATATACAAATGGAATGAGTTATCAAACATCACTTGTAAAGTGTATAGTTGTGGAAGCATTATCATCGAATCAAACAATAACTATCACGACTTCATTTGGAAAACCATAATTATCAAAGGTGAACATTCAAACTTTTGTGTACATTATCAAATCCAAATGATGACTATAATTCAAATCCAAATGCAAGAAAGACACTGAATCTTTGGCCTTTTCCTTTGATCATCATAGAGAGATTCGAGAAAAGATTTTAGTGATCATTCAACTTGCTTTGACCTGCAGTTTCTGAAAATCCAATGGCCTTGCCTTCTCTCTTCGGTTTATTACATCTCCAAGCTCTTTGTGAACATCATCGTCGTGGAGCCCATTCTGTCGTCCCCAAACCCACAGGCTTTGAAGAATGGCCTGACAAAGATGTTAGTTTATCAGTAGATACACACATAAGGAATCTGCATTCACCTTTTAGATTTAATCTTGTACTAATACTAATTCAACCCATATTCAAGACATCAGCAATATAGCATTACAAAATCTGTGGCTAAAATATATCATTCATCCTACACCTAGCGTGAAAATATACACAATAAAACTCACAAGTTGCTAAAGATGAATATTAGTTATCTCAGAGGTAAAGGTGGTACCTTTCGTCCTCGAAGCAGAGAGCTGCTATGTCGTAGATGTCTCTGCTTGTGAGAAGCCTATTGAAACAATTTGTTCAATGAATGAGGCAATTTGATATTTCACGAACTAACGTTTAAGAGAAGTTCAAAGGGTCTTAGGTAAAGCAAAATCATAGTGGAAAATACCATCACACCTGACAATTCTGTTAACTATCAGTCTACCGATTCCCATCCGTTGTAGTGAAGGTAAAACCTGGAAGACACTGAGACCAAATTATACATCTTAGCACCAAACAGAAGGTATTAAAGCTTGAGTACACAGGGTAATGAAGCAAACTCCATTATATAAACTGTTAAACTTGTGCTATATACAAAAATACCATTAGATCGTGGATAGAAGCAGTCAAGCCATAATCAGAATAAGCACGACCGAATCCAACAAGCTTTCCAGTGGAAGGAGTGAGAGGTAAAGCATTATGAAGCAAGTCTCCCAGAGAACTCTCATCCTTATATTGTCTCCTAAACTCTGAAGGATACAAAGATGAAGCCAAACTTTCTTCGTCAGTGTACAAAGCCGCATCATGAAGATCCGCGTGACGAGGTTTGCAAAACACAGAGACAACAACATCGCTGTGGGAGATAGCTGTCTGCAGCTTCTTCATGTCAACAATCTTTTCGACGTTGCTGCCATTCTCGGACAAACGATTGCAAGAGTGGTTACAATGTGAAAACAAATTTCTCAATTCCTCTAAATTTATGTCTGTCTTCAACGTAGAGATATATATAGGAATGGATCGAGGAAATGTCGATGCAGCATTATCAGATTTTCTTCTTGCCCACCTCAGTTCCATAGATACAAGAGGAGAATTACCAACACAAACAGCCAAACCCATTTCTTTAAGCGATCTTGATCACAAAGTAATGCACCATCTAATTCAATAAAACAGGACATGGAAATCAAAATCTCACAGTACCAAAAACCTTACATAGCTATCAAACAGTGATATCGTAAAGAGACTATAGGCAAAATAAAATACACATTCCAGTCACGTAATAGCTAAGGAATTACTCAAAGTTTCAATTTTTAGGTTCGAAATGATCAAAAGATAGCAAATTTCTCAGAAACGAGCTCAATCAACATAACAAGACGCAAAATTTCCTAAGAAAACTAACTACCACAAGCTTAAATCTCTTAAGAATTATCTCATCTTTTTACAAAAATCGAAAAAATTCAAAACCTGGGAACAGTTCTGTCAAATATCTCCTAGCAAATCAGCAACGTTTTCCTCCAAGTTCGGATTTTTTCCATCTGCAGAGGTGAAGAATCGAAATATGAACTGAAAACAAAATCAAAATCAAAATGTGTGGCTCAAGACTTTTCCTGGGAAAGAAATAAGAATCCGGTTATCGACAAAAAGAATCCGGTTAGGCTAAAATAACCGGAGGAAGCGGTGAGTGAACCGCGAGTATAAAAAAAGCGAGTACGACGGCGACGACGAAGACTCTTTTGGCCTAAGATCAAATATCCTGCGGAGATAAAAATAGAATCTGTACTCGCCTCCGGTCATCAGTCTCCCCTGTCTTCTTCGTCATGTAATTGTAAATTTCCCTTAAATTTCTATCATCTTTGCAGTTTAGTGAACTAATTTCTGATTTTCTCTATTTCCTACTATAGATGGTTCATTTTGAGTTGCTTAAATCTCTGTTTCAGGGTTTTGTTTAGAACATGAGTTTCATTTTTATTGTGTCTTAGTGTATTGTGTCCGATGATTCGAGCTGAATTTTTAGATATTGGGTGTTTGGAATGGTTGACTTTTCTTTGTTAAGATGATTCGTTTCCATATCTGAAGATGTATTACTGACATTTTGATGGTTTTGTATTGTGGTTTCGCTGATATTTAGTTTCAGTTTGCTCCATTGATATTAGAATGTCTTTGTTCATTGTAAAAGTTTCATTGAAGTCTGCAACTTGAAAGCTGACCATGGTTGTTTCAACATGTATAGTTTGATCAAATAGCTTGGCTTTGAGGGTTGAAGAGTTTAAGTCATTGGGGATTGATTTCGAAATGCCGTCAGGAGAGTGTAGTAATGTGCCGTTGGATGATCATAGGGTTGACTTAGAGATCAATGAAGGGAGAGAATTTGAATCTAAAGAGGAAGCATTTGAGTTCTACAAAGAATATGCTAACTCTGTTGGGTTTACTACCATTATAAAAGCTAGTCGTCGTTCAAGAATGACTGGGAAATTTATAGATGCCAAGTTTGTTTGCACACGATATGGGAGCAAGAAAACTGAGAAAGATGACATTGATACTGGTTTAGGTACAGGTGGGTTTAGCATTCCTCAAGCAAGAAAACGGGGCAGAATTAACCGTTCATCATCGAAAACCGATTGTAAAGCATGCTTACACGTTAAGAGAAGGCAAGATGGACGGTGGGTTATTCGTAGTTTGATAAAAGAACACAACCATGAAATCTTCACTGGTCAAGCCAACTCCGTAAGAGAATTGGGTGGGCGGAAAAAGCTCGAGAAACAAAACGGTGCTATTGTGAAAGAGGTGAAGAGCAGAAAGCTATTAGCTCTAGAGGATGGGGATGTAGAAAGACTTTTAAACTTTTTTACGGATATGCAAGTCGAGAATCCTTTCTTCTTTTATTCTATCAATCTCAGCGAGGAGCAGATTCTAAGAAACGTGTTTTGGGTTGATGCAAAAGGCAGATTGGATTATAGTTGGTTCTGTGATGTTGTATCCATTGACACTACATTCATCAGGAACGAGTATAAACTGCCTCTTATCGTTTTTACTGGCGTGAACCACCATGGGCAGTTCCTGTTGCTTGGTTGTGGATTATTATTGACAGACGTATCTAAATCTGGATTTTTTTGGACCTTCCGGGCATGGTTAAAAGCAATGCATGGATGCCAACCCAGAGTGATACTTACGAAACATGACCAAACGCTCAAAGAAGCTGTTTTGGAGGTGTTCCCATCTTCTAGACATTGTTTCTATATGTGGGATACTCTTGGTCAGATGCCGGTAAAACTTGGTCATGTAATGAGACAAGAGAAAAACTTGATGGATGAGATAAATGATGCTATTTACGGATCTTGTAAGAGCGATGAATTTGAAAAGAATTGGTGGGAGATAATTGATAGGTTTCATATGAGAGACAACGTGTGGCTTCAGTCGTTGTATGAAGATAGGGAATATTGGGTTCCTGTATATATGAAAGATGTATCTCTAGCGGGAATGTGTACAGCTCAGAGATCAGAGAGTGTGAACTCTGTTTTTGATAAATACATTCAAAGGAAAACTACATTGAAAGCATTTCTTGATCAGTACAAGACGATGATACAAGAGAGGTACGAAGAGGAAGAGAAAGCAGGGATCGAGACATTGTATAAACAACCCGGACTTAAGTCACCTTCACCATTTGGAAAGCAAATGGCTGAGGTATACACACGTGAGATGTTCAAGAAATTTCAGGTGGAGGTGTTGGGAGGAGTTGCTTGTCATCCAAAGAAAGAAGGCGAAGAAGATGGGCCTAACAAGAGCACTTTCAGGGTTCAAGATTATGAACAGAATCGTGCTTTCGTTGTGGGGTGGAACTCTGGATCATCTGAAGTTGTTTGTTCTTGTCGATTGTTTGAGTTCAAAGGTTTTCTTTGTAGGCATGCGATGATTGTTCTGCAGATGTCTGGTGAACTTAGTATTCCTTCTCAGTATGTGTTGAAGCGTTGGACAAAGGATGCGAAAAGCAAAATATTCATGGAATCTGATCAGATCGATGTGGAATCAACAAAGGCTCAACGGTACACGGATCTTTGTCTCCGTTCTTTGAAATTGAGTGAGGAAGCATCGTTGTCTGAAGAGAGCTATAACACCGTGACTAATGTGCTGAATGAAGCTTTAAGAAAGTGTGAGAACAAGAGTAACTTAATCCAAAATGTGGAAGAGTCAGAATTGGTTATAGCTCAAGATCTTCCAATACATGACGAACAGTACAACACATATGAGATGAACGGAGACAATAATGTAGCTGACACAGGACAGGTTTTTTCTCTTCTCAGGTGGTTTCATGGAACAGGACTACTAATCTCCTGATCTTGTCCTTATGTCCAGTATTTAGTCTAACCTGGCTTTCTCTTTGTCAAGGAACATTCATTGCAAGAAGTCTGGAAAGTAACTGCTTTGCAAGAACAAAGAAACCGATACTCGATTCTCGATGATTACCTCAGTGCCCAACATGTGTCTCATGAAATGGTATACGAGAATAGTCCTTCACAATATACAAAGGTTCAGTTTCCAAACTTAGTTCCTCTGTGTGATCCACAGGGACAAATCAACCCGATTGCCTCAAATCGCAATGGATATTGTACTGTCCATCCAAACATACACTCGATGGTAAGTGTGTAACCGAGTGTTTTGGAAATAGAGTCTCTGAGAGATATATCGCTGATTCTTTATGTTAAATCTCATTGCAGGGGAAATCCATTACTCATCAAAGGTTATATGGAACTGTAAGTTGTTCTCTGAATTAGTCAACATGACCTGGTTTTGTCTCTTATATGAATTTGAGTAGGTTTGATTAAAGTTAAAATTTAAAAAAATCATGGCAGGAAGAATTAAGTTTCAGACCAGAAGCTATGTATGAAAGACTTGAAGACATGGTAAAAGACCTGAACCACACCTTTTAAAGTTTAACTCAAATTTTGCAGGTGTTTCTCGATTTAGAAAGGGACTCAAAATGGTTTGTGTTTTTTTTCATGAATGTTAGGGAGAATCAAACGCTAGACATCATCCGCAGCAACATTGCAATGCTTCGAACCATCAACACTCCTACAGCAATTTCACTCACTGAGTCACTAACTCTTCCTTTTTGGAGCAGCACTAATTAATTTTGAATACTCTTTTTAATCTCTTACTTTTGATGACAAAAATAATATATTATGTATAGATCATATCATATAAACTTTTGATGTTCTCCTAATTTTTCGAAAAATTAATTTCAATTCAAACCTATACTAATTCTTATTTGTTGTAAATAAAAGGGGGAATTTCAAAAATACCTCTTTTTCAAACTTTATCAAAAAACCCACTAAAAATATTGAAATTTATCCAAATATGTGTGTAACCTTATAAATATATACACAAATTACCTTTATACGTGTATAAAACTTTATATACCTTTCATAAATAGCGTAAAAATAAATTATAAAAACCTTATAAAAACCTTATAAAACTGTATAAACCCTTTACATTTTAAAATATTTGTATCGAATCTCTCAGTAGTAGTTATTATATAGAAGTACCTTATAAAATATACAAAACTTTATATTTTTTTTTAATTTAAAAAGGGGTATTTTTGAAAATGGATAGATAAAAAGGGTATTTTTAAATAGGGCTACACCAAAAGAGGTATTTCTCAAAAATTCTCTAAAAGAAAATACTACAGTTGTAATTTTCGTAGATTTTAATCCATATTGAACACACATAATCTAGTTATGGGAATTGATACGGGTGGATTCACTACAAGAAAACAAGCGTTTTGGGACTCCGGAAAACGTCACAAAATAGTCGCGAAATGATGGTTTGCGACTGTTGCCCGACTAAATAAAACCGTCCCAAAAAAACGGTCGCTAATTTTTCCAGTCGCTTAATGGTCGCACATTTGCGACAACATTCCGACTGTATATTATCGTCGTAAATAAACAACGATTTTGAGACTGCTAGAAGTAGTAGCACATTTATGACTAAAACGCGACGTATAATATAAACGACATTTTTGTGACTGACAAGATCGTCCCGTATTAAAGACGAGTTTGAGACTAAACTATAGTCCAATGTTGAGACGTTTTAATGACTAAAATGGTACTGTCCTTTGTATTTTGTGCTTGGGATTTAAAAATATTTCGTCCCAAATGTGTCCGAGATAATGAGAGTTTTAGGGACAAACGAGTCGCAAATAAGTCTTTAAATTTTGTGACTACTCTAAGACTATTGGTTTAGTCTCAACTATGTTTCATATTAGTAACCACTATGCGACTAGTTTTGGAGATATTTTATAGTTTGGTTTAGTAGCAAAATAGTCACAGTTATACAAAACTCTTTTAGTCGCAATCTAGTCTCAAATTTATAATTGTTTGGTCACAAATTGGTCAGTATTAGGGATTTCTAAACCTGTAAAATATCGAATTTGAAATGCAATTAATTCTAGAAAAAGACTATTAAAAACACTAATCGTACCAAAATATCATCCTAATCATAACAAAAGATCATCCTAATTAAGTTTACAAATCCATACATTCACCAAATGAGCAAATCAAGTTCATAAGTTGGAAGAAGTGTTAGAAAGAGGGGAATTGGCAGCTGAAGTGGAGGCTGGTGTGGTTCCAGATCCTGTGGCTGCAGGTGTGGTTCCTGATCCTGTGGCTGCAGCAGTTGTACCTGGAGGAGTGTTGGCTGCAGGCGGTGGAAGTGTGGTTGGGTCTGGGTCAGTAGTTGGAGATTCCAGGAAAGCTGCCAAGCTGGGATCTTTTTGTTTCATGAAGACGAGGAGTTTCTTCAAGCTGCTGATCTCACTTCGATATTGGCGGTGCTCTTCATCACGGCGTGCATTATCAGCCTCGTGTGCAGAAATTTGGCGCCGAAGTTGATCTTGAAGATCCACAATAGTTGATGTAGAAGAGCTCGCATAGCCATCTTTCCTCTTTCTTTTCTTTAGTGTCTGCACAAGGGATCCAAGGCCAAAATGATTGCCTTTGTCATCTGTTTGAGTACACTAAAACAAAAGATGAACATTCAGTTTCTTAAGATCACAACCAAAATGAAACAAGAAAAGTAAATGTGTATTCACAAATAATCCAGCAAACACAGACTGTTAAGGAAATAAAAAAAAACAGCAAGTATAATCAAGTGAGATGACCATCGTTTTGAGATAGATTTTCCCTAATCGGCTGCCTTAGTTATTCTAAGACGTGCATATCTACCTCAGCATAATTAAGAGAGATTGAGATGAGTTAATGAATTACCTGAAGAAATATTTTATTCTTTTCATCAACGGTGAGAGTTCGATGAGTTGATTGCTGAGAGGAATTGTTTGAAGTTTGTGGACCATCCTCCTCCAGTTGTGACAGTCTCTCTTCTAGGGTCTTCTCATAAGTCTCTGCAACTTGTTTTGCTTTCTGATCGACAAAAGATCCATCCGAACGAGTATGTGTTCTCATAAATACTTCACCAAGTGAAACTGGACGCCCAAGCTCTTCCTCCTACAATGAGATTCAACCATATTACATTCATAGACTGTCAAGGAAGAATATCAGATTATATGCAAAGAGAAGTATTACCATTTCTTGTTGAACTTGTAGAAATGATTTCTGACCAGCTAAGTGTTTGTGAACTCCAAGACCGCCACGATCCGAGTTTCTGGACTGTGAAGCATTCTCACTCCTCTCAATAGCATCAGGAGTGTTCCAATGAACCCACATGTCTTTCCAGAGGTCACCTAGAATCCATTGTGGCTGTACACCACTCTTCTTTGCTTGACTTACAATACCTTTCATTCGTTTCTTGGCAATCTTCTCCAATCCTTCCCTAACAAGCTCATTAATCCCAGAATCCCAATTAAATTTCCGCTTCATACAGACAAAACATTTCAGACAAGTTAGCAATGTGACTGTCATATGCTTAACAATCTCCACAATGAAAGCAAACAATCATTTACTTACGGTAAAAGTTCTGTAATATCTCTCTTGAATGCTCTGTGGAGTAACCTTCCAACTATAGTAAGGCCCATCAAACTTCCTCCTAAAGATTCCAGCAATTGCTCGAGACAGCTTCCCACCGTGTCGGTGAAACCTACCACAGTTACTAAGGATTAGTGAATGTAAAGTAGCCACTAATTAACATTACCAAAAACACATAGCAACAATCGGTTACTTAACTAAGAAACAATGAGTAATAATGAAACGATCTAACCAAAAGAGATTATAACTAACATACAGTTATATGAAGAAGGAGAGAGTTAGTACCAGAGAGTCTCAATGCCTTCGATAGGCTTCTGAGATAGAAGTGGAAGATGTTGTCGGCCTGGAAGTGCAAGCAAACGATCTAACATTGCTTCGTAGTCTTCATTTGGATTAGGATTTTGTTGGTGTGGGTTTTCTACTTCATCATCTTCTTCTTCTTCTCCTTCTTCTTCTTCTTCTTCTTCTTCTTCTTCTTCTTCTTCTTCTTCTTCGTTGTTATGTTCTGGGGGTATGTAGGGAGGAGGTTGTTGAACAGGCTGAGGCTGTTCAATAAGCTGAGGCAGTTGAACAGGAGGAGGTTGTTGTTGAACCACCTGCTGAGGCGGTGTTTGAACCTGAGGCGTATTTGGAGGAGCGACTCGTGCTGGTTGTCTCCTCGGTGGATACTGTGAAGGAAGACGACGAGATGTTTGGCTGTTAGAATTAGCCGCCGATGAGTGAGAAGAGGCTCCGACACAACTTCGAGTTCCGGTTGGAGGTGCTTGACCATGGAAAGTTCTGACACCGGCGTTGGATCTTCCACCGGCGTTCAATCTTCCACCGGCGCTCGATCTTCCACCGGCGCTCGATCTTCCACCGCGACCTCTAGACGATTTGCTCTTAGGAGGCATTAAATCAAGAGATTTGACTATCGATTGAGAAAAGAGAAATCGATTGAGAAAGAAGGAAAGAAAAGAGAAATCGATTGAGATTTTGGGTTAGAGAGAACCAAAGATTTAGGGCTAGTGGACTGAATTGGTTGCTAATCGATCCACAGAATATCAAATTTGAGAAATCTGAGAGGAGAGAGTTGAGAGGAAGAGATGTTAGGGTTAGATCGAGAAATGAAAAATGAGAAACTTTCGCGTATTTTTTGCTTTGTTATTAACGATATGAGTCGGAAACCGGTCGCAAAGAAGTCACACAATTTTAGGGTTTTAACATTTGGGGGGAATATTAAGCGGTTAAACACTTATCAAAAATTTCGTTTAATTAACTCGAAATTTAGAACCAGTCTCAAATACGTCACAACATATGTAGCAAATTAGTCGCACACATGTAACAAAGTAGTCGCAAAAAGTGTACCTACGACTTTGTGACTACTTAGCCACTCTCGACTTTAGCTAATTCAAAATTTGAGTATTGAGATTTGTTTAAATGGTTAGTAATACGTTTATACTTTGATTTTGTTGAAATTAGCTCAGTTTACTAAGTCAGAGTTGCAAACTAAATGTTTTTCCAACCACACTTTCAATCATCCCAAATCTAATGAGTGTGTTACATGTATGTTTAGGGTAATGATGAGGAGTTTAGGAAAATCTTTTTAAAAAGTTATATAAGCATGATTTTGGCAAGTTATACTAATATATATTTGATAGGCTACTTATTTGAGTGTTTATGAGTGATACATAACAAAAGTATTGATCTAAATCGTGTATAATTCAAATTTAGTTTTGTGACTAAGACGAGCGCGTCCCAAAACGGTCATATATTGTGACGCATTTGTAATGTATATGCGACGTCTGTCGTATGCCTTGTTTGCGACGTTTTCCAGACATATTTCGGACGTTATTTATCAAAATTTAGAAAAACTCGTTTAACAAGTTATATTAGCATTATTTTGGCAAGTTGTACTTATATATGTGTTGCATGCAATATATTTGAGTGTTTATGAGTGATACATAATAATTGTATGTATATAAATCGTGTATAATGCAAGTATTAGTTTGTGACTAAGCACGGACGTCCCAAAACGGTTACAAATTGTGACCTATTTGTAATTTCTTTGCGACGTCTATCTATCGTCTGCCTTATTTGGGACATATTGCGGACATATTTCCGACAATATTTTATCAACATTTTGATTAATTCTTTTAACAAGTTATATTAGCATGATTTTGGCAAGTTATAATTATGTATGTACTGTATGCAATATATTTGAGTGTTTATGAGTGATACATAACAACTATATCGATATACATCGTTTATAATGCAAGTTTTATTTTGTGACAAAGCACGGCCGTCCCAACACGGTCACAATATGTGACCTATGTGTAATATAATTGCGACGACTATCGTCTGCCTTGTTTGCTTTCTGTCGTTGTTAGGACACTATTGTAACTGTTTTGTGACTGATTATAATGGAAAAAAGTACATGCATTATATGTACATATCCAACCAAATTGCCAACTTAATCATTCGTTAATTACTTACACATAAATTAAAATAAGCTTCAACTAGCATTAATATCTCTTATAAATCACAAATTTATTAAACAAAATATTTTAAATTGTTTTATAATAATATTTTACAAATGATATGTCAGCAACTCAAATCCATAAATTACTCATCTTCATCTTCATCATATTCAAATTCTTCATCTTCATCATCAGATGTTGATAAGTTACATTGAAACTCGTCCTCGCCTTCAGCATCTTCAATTTCAAAATCAATAGGCTCATCTTGATGATTTCCGTCTACTAAACTCTCAACGATGATTTCTTCAATAATGGTTGGAGGTGCATCATCAACAGACTGTTGCAAAATCACAAGTTCCTTTTCTTTATAGTTTCCTTAAACAACATTTCTTGGATTGACTTTGCAAACTGTACTCCATGATTTACGAGGTCTTTTAGTGAATGGGTATGAAAGGTAACAGACTTGATCAGCTTGAGACCCTACATTAATAAAATTTAGAATTAGGAATTTTTCAACAATATTTATATATAGTAAAACACACGGAACATCAAAATTACCTAAAATGAATGGTTCATAACTTCGATATCTCCTTGATTGTAGGACGTCTACAATGCCACAATCTCTCATACGAGTTCCTTTATCAACCGTTGGATCAAACCATTCACAGTAGAACAGTGTGATCTTTAGGTTAATAAATCCTGGATACTCGAGCTCGATTATATTTTCCACGGTCCCAAAAAAATCATCCTCATCAGACGCTTCGGAATAATTTTGTCCTCGGACACATACTCCATAATTCATTGTCTTTTTCAAGCTCCCGTGAGATCGTGTGTGAAACATATACCCTCTTGTAAAATACATGGGCCACGACTTCACTTTGTTTTCAGGACCTTCCACTATTTCATAAACCCATGGAGGAAAACTTTGTTGACCTTTCATTGCTTCCACCTATATATGATCAAAATTGTAAATATCAAAATTTTTAAAGACTTTTAATTCATTAGTAGGATTGAAGCTATTATATATAATATTTTTTTATATACTTACATATTGACGAACCCATATATGAAAATCTTCATCTTTTTTCGTCGTGACATCTTCATCCGAGAGTTCTGGACATTCATACCGAATTTGAGCGTCTAACACACTGTATTCAAAGTGAAAAAATTGATTGATAAGTTAACTAAATTTAAAGAAAAAGCATAATAAAGTTATATTATTCAATACCTTTCAAACGGGCGAAAGTACTCACAATTACGCAACACATATGCATGTGCACATTTATAATCTTTTTCAGTTAACCAAAATTCTTTGCTTTTCCCACTTGGGCGCCCAACTTGAGTGAATATTTCCGGTACCGGTATAGGATATATAGGAACTTCACCTGGATCATACCGAAGTAACCTACAAGCAAATTTATGACATCAATTATGATATCGAGAACCTGTAAACAAATTAAATATAGTAATCGTATGAAATATATACCTTCTTCTACTAGCTGTAGAAATGTGCGAAGCAAAGTAATGTTCAGAGAAGTAAGAAATCTCATCATTGATGTATGATTGAACGATTAATCCAGCTGGATATCTTTTGTTCTTTGCCTTCCCTTTCAAACGTTTAAAAAACCTCTCAAAAGGATACATCCACCTATATTGAACTGGACCGCCAAGCTCTGCTTCATATGGTAGGTGTACTGGTAAGTGCTCCATGACATCAAAGAAAAAGGGCGGGAATATTTTCTCCAAATTGCACAAAATCATGACAATATTCTCTTTCAGAAGTTGGACTCGACTTTGCTTCAATGTACGACTACTTAAGTCCCGGAAAAATGCACCAATCCCTACAATATTAAAATGTGATCATTAATGATGATAGATTTAACATATGTATATAACAATTAATTTAAATAACAAATGAATGAATTATAAAATTACCTGCTAATGCAAGATGCACGTTTTGCGGGAGAAGTTCTGCAAATATAAATGGGAGCAATCTTTCCATAAAGACATGACAATCATGACTTTTCATCCCTGAAAACTTGCCAGCTTTGACGTCTGCACAGCTAACTAAATCAGCTACATAACCATCTGGAAATTTCACATCTTGCTTGACCCATTCTAGTAGGCTTTGTTTTGCTTTTGCACTCAATCTCCAAATAGGAAATGGAGCTCTCCCTCGATCATCAACATGCAATTCTTTACGAGAACAAAATCTTGCAACATCTATTCTTGACTTCACATTGTCTTTTGATCTGTCTTTCACATTCATTGTCGTGAACATAATGTTATCAAGAATATTCTTCTCTATATGCATTATATCAAGATTGTGTCGTAGCCCTAGATCGGTCTAGTACGATAACTCCCAAAGTATGCTTTCTTTGTGCCAATGATGCCAATCTCCATAGCCATCCACTTTCTCTTCATGCCCATTTCCTCCGCATACAGATGTCTTCGCTGGAGCGGCAGTCCTTATACGCTCATATAAGATTTGTTCACCAGTCAAAGATTGCGGTGGGTAATCGTTCAATGCGTGTTTACCCTTCAGAAAGTGTGTTTTATCCTTTCGTAACGGATGATTTGTCGGAAGATGTCTTCTGTGGCAATCAAACCAACTTGTCTTCCTCCCTGCTGGCAACTGAAATGCATTTGTATCCTCCATACAAATTGGACAAGATAATCTTCCATGTGTAGTCCATCCGGCCAACATGCCATATGCAGGAAAATCGCTAATTGTCCATAGAAGGGCCGCTTTAAGGTTGAAGTTTTGATCTAATGACACATCGTATGCCTCAACTCCGTTATCCCATAAGTCTTTTAACTCCTCGATCAGTGGTTGGAGGAAAACATCAAGACTAGCTCGTGGATGATTTGGTCCTGAATTCAGAATAGTCAGAAATAAATACTCACTCCTCATGCACATATCTGGAGGCAAGTTGTATGGAGTCAAGATCACTGGCCACAACGAATGATTTTTGGACATTCCAAAAGGATTGAAACCGTCCGTACATAGTCCAAGATAAACGTTTCGCGGTTCGCTTGCAAATGAGGGATGCAATTGCTGAAAATTCTTCCACTCAGCCGCATTTGATGGATGACACATTACTCCTTCTTCCGAATCATGCTCAGCATGCCACCTCATAGAAGCTGCAGTCTTCTCGGATTGGTACATTCTCTTCAGTCTATCTCCAATGGGTAAATACCACATCTTACTATATGGTATTCTTGTTCTGCCTTCACTAACCTTATACCTTGGTTTCCCGCAAAACTTGCAATGCTCCAACTTATCATCTTCTTTCCAGAAGAGCATACAATTATCTATACATACATCTATAGTATGATATGGCAATCCTAGCTTTCGCATCAATGTCTCAGTCTCGTAATATGAACCAGTTGCCTGATTACCCTCTGGTAAAAACTCCGTAAACATTTCTGCCCATGAATCCATGCAAGCTTCAGACAAATTATAATCGACCTTATTGTTCATGAACCGAGCTGCTAACGATAATTGCGATTGACCTTCCCGACATCCGTCATAAAGTGGAGTATTGGCAGCAGCTAACATATCATAGAATCGTTTCGCTTCTTGGGTGGGTTCTTCATAAACATGATCATTTCCAATTTGATCATGTTCATGATGATCATTATGCGGTACCGAACCATGAAATGCATCATTAACCATCTCAGCATATACATTATGCCCATCAAAACCTACTGGTTCACTACTATTTTCCTCTCCATGATCAAATCCCATTGGTTCATGACTAGTATTATTTGAATTATCAGCGTAAAGACCACTATTTCCCTCCCCAACAACATCATAATCTTCACCATGTTCATACCAGACATAATAATTCGCCATAAATCCTCTACTTAGCAAATGACTCGATATTGTGCTAGGTTTCAACAATTTCGAATTCTCACATACTACACAAGGACAATAACACCTACCTCTTCTATTTTGTGCATTGCTACTCGCAAACTCGATGAACTGTTCCACACCCGCCAAATATCCCGTCGAAAGATGATTAGTTCCAGGATCGATCCGGTTGTACATCCATTCTCGTGAAGGATAATTCCACATCGCATCTCTATCTTTTTCCCTCCTCCTTTTTTTTCTCTCCTCACTTTTCTTTTTTTCCCCCTTTTCTCTCTTCTTTTCTTCCTTCTCTCTCTCTCTCTTATTTTCTTACTCAAGTTTGGATACCGAAGAAGTGAAGAAGCGTTTGTTTATATAGGGTATTTTTTGCGACGCTTTTATGACTCTTCTCAAAAGAGTCGCAAAAATTAGTTATAACCGAACGTTTTCAACGATTTCAAACAACTTTTTCCGACTTCTTTGCGAATAAAACTAACAGCGTCGCAATAGTTAGCTATACTGAACTTTCACATTTTCAACGTTTGTACCAACATTTTCCTACTCCTTTCCCACTAATTTGTGACTACAAGAAGAAGTTACAAATCAGTCCCTCTTTAGTTACTGGTTTGCGACTAACTCTTCCGACTATACAAACGGTCACAACGTAGTCGCTAACAACGACGTTTTGCTGACTACTTTTGTTTAGTCGCAAAGTAGTTGCCAAACAGACGCAAAGCTGAGACTATTTCGAGACTTTAAATGTTCGTCGTTAATTACCGACGTTTTTCCATCTGGATGTTCTGTAGTCGTTCCTATGTCGTAAAATAGTCATAATTTCGTCGCTCTTTTTTGCGACCGAAATAAGAGTCACAACAGGTAGTCCCAAAACGCAGGTTTTCTTGTAGTGATTTCAAATCTTTAAATTAAGAAAAAACAAGTCTTTTAACTTGCACTTTTAAGTAAAAAAACGAAATTGTCATCTGGTTAGTTAGCGCATTATCATTAGTTTGGTCATTTGATATCAGAAAAATAGGTTTGTTGGACGTAAAAAAAATACTATGGGGTTTCTTTGGTTACATCTTATGGGTTGTAGTATTCTGGTTTTGTTAACTCCAAGTATAATTGCTCTTCTGAATTTAGAATGTGTCTGTCGAAAGTAAAATCATCTCTCAAGATGTGTATGCAATTACATTTGATATTTGATATATCTAATTACATAAGAATGTTGACTTTATCGAATAACTCCAACAATATACAGTAAAACTTCTATAAATTAATAATGTTGGACCAAGATATTTTATTAATTTATAGTGATATTAATTTATCTATAAATTCATATTTATTATTTATAGTGTAAATTAATAATTATTAATTTATAGCGGTATTTCAATTTTCAAATTTTTTTAAAATATGAATTAACACAATTTTACAAAAATAAGGCTAATAGTTTAGATATTATAAGTTATACAGTAGTTTAAAAATGAATATTATATTTAGAAAAAAAGAAATTTGACTATAAACTAAAAATATTATAGATAAATTCACTTATACAAATTATGTACATAAATTCAAATGTGTATTAATAACCTCGATTGTTATATTTCAACATCTTATATAAAAAATGAATATGATGCATATTTAAAAATTGAAAACATAAAGAAAATTTTGTTATTTTTATGACTTGTGATGGTATATATGAAAAGATTATTGCTTAAAAATATACTAACATGAAATTATTTATTGAGGTATACTTTAGGAGGAAATTGATTTTTACAAAAACTAAAAGCATATATTAATATATCTACATATATTTATATATATATATATGTATGTGTATATATATAGTGATTATTAATTTATGATATTATTAGGACTATATTTTACATAGAAATTTTTTAAAAATATTATCTTATTATCTTATCAAATTTGGTCATTTTTTACACTGATCCGATTTGAGACTAGCAAAATTTACTAATTTATAATGTTTATTAATTTATAAAGTATTAATTTATAGATGTTTTACTGTATTTCCCTATTTTTGTGAAGCCCGAGAAAAGAAAAAACATAAGGATCGTCGCTCATTATTATTCTCTCCCATCTCTATAAGACTGATCAAAACTCATCATCACGCAACAACAACAATCACAATTTTATTTTCCTTTTTTGGGGGATTCGTTGTTTTTCTTAATAGATTTGTCATGAGTAAGCCAAAATGGTTTAAGTATTAACAGAGGAAGATTTAGATAGATACTACGAAAAGCATGGCAATTTCCGTAAAAACATCTTCCGTTTCGAATCATGCGACGTCGTCGAGGGCATAGATCCATACCACATTCAACCTCAAGTTGAAGTATATATGTTCTTTGTATCTATAAACCCTAATCATTTATATATTTATATTTATATTTATAAAATCTACATCTTAAATTACTTAATTATGCAGGTGGTGAGATTGTTTGATGTTAACGGCCTTCACATGGAAGAAATCTCTAATATCTTTGATTGTTTCCAAATCCAAGTAAAAAAAGAAATTATACAATTTCCACCATCTATTTGTTTTAATTTCTTTAAGGACTTTTCTTAATCACTTAATATATTATTTTTTTTATATTTTGAAGAATAAAGGTTTCGTTGGGGAGGAGGAGCTGATAGCGTTAAGGCCATTGCGAGGATGTGTAAGAACTAAAGAAGGTTGCACTAAACATGTCCGTGGCACTTCCAAGTTCTGCTCTTTCACATGCAAGGTCCTCTTGTTAATCTTTTTCCTAAAACAATCACAAGAACAAAACAAACTTGACGAGTTTGTTTTTATGGAAACTACATTGGTAAGTTACCTTTTGTGTTAGCAGGTGGAACATGTTTTGGAGCATGAAGGTGATTTATCTAGCATCATTAGAAATTGGTCAAATAATGATTCAAGAAAAACGTCAAAACATCATGTTGGTGATCTATCAATCCATCCTTGTGGTCTCGAAGAAGAGGTCTCGAAGACGAATAGAGTTTTTCCACTCAAGAAGAGGTCTCGAAGACGAATAGAGTTTTATGACAGCGACGAATTCGAAGAAGCATTTGCATACAGGTATAATCATAGTTGTTTCTCTTTCTTATGTTACTAGTTTCAGAGATATCTCTCTTGGTTCTAAACATTGTTCACAAAAATTTATTGTGTGGATTATATATATCTTAGCTTAGCTTAAGATTAGGAGATTGTTTAGTAGTCTTGGCTTGAATACTACATGCGGAGAACCCTCTGCTTCCAAAACCGATGGTAGATATATATCTAAACAGGAAAAATTTACAAACCTTGCTAGCTCAATGCAATGTATGAGGCATGCCAAGTGAAATGAAACACATGCAAAAGTTTTTAATTAATTTTCATCAAGTGATGGAGCTTTAGTACTCAAATACAAATTAGGGATGGTAGCTTTGGTGCGTGGGACTAAAGGTTTTTTAGTAATAGGATCTTTTGCTTGTGATGACAAGATGTTAAAAGTAACGAAATTACAAGTACACTAGCTAACTAACATAATAACATAATAAGACTAATGATGGCAAATGTGATTTACGATTGGTGTATCCGAGCTTTGCTGATGAATGTTTGATATTAATGCTTGCATGTTTTATACTCGAATTGATCATTTTAATGAATTTTTTATTCTCTTCTCTTTAGACCTCGACCGAGAAGACCGAGAGCCTGATCTAGGCTGGTGGCTAGGATGCGCAAAGATGAAGTTAATAGAAGCTGGAATTTTTGTAGGTAATGTTTTAGGATCCTTTTCGTTCGTTTTTAAGACTCTATTTGGCTCTTTTGTCATAATTGTATACATTAGAATAATATAGCTAATTACTCATAAGATTTAGAATTTGGTTTTACATGATTGAGTACTTCACGTGACAATTCCTTAACATGATTGGTATTAACTTAGGTCATGGGTGGATTGACTCGAGTTGGCATTACCTATTAACTAACCCAGAGAACTTTAGTCGTCGTATTTAAGGAGATCATATACAGTACTGTCCAAAAACAAAGTTGATATATATGTATAATTGAAGAAAATATAAGTAAAGTAGTTTAATTAAACAAGATTGAGTTTTGGTTTTCTCTATTGTCAACTAACAAGTTTGAATTCAAATGAAGGATCTTGGAGGTTTAATAAACTTCGGAAAAATAAAATTATGTATAATTAAGTCACATGTCAACACGACCTGATCATAATGTATATACTTCCTTGAACATTGGTGAGTGCTGAGAATTGAGCTTTCAGGTCAACTTACAAACTAGCAAAAATTCAAATTATTCTTTATTAAACTGTACTTAACATGAAAAATCAAGATTTCTTACACAGTATTCTTCTCAAACTTAAATCGTTGCACATATATAAGCAAATCAATATCCAAATTAAAGCGGGTGATAAAAAATTAGTACATGTAGTCATGTTGTTTTAATAAAGGGAAAAAATTAGCTACTTTAGTACAATGTGAGTGTAGCTAAAATTGCAGTTTCCACATATTTAATTTGATAACATATATTATTATGAAAACATTAATATTTCGTTTAATAAAACAGTTTATAGTATATAATATAAGATGCATTGACTAGTAAACGATCAAGAAAACTGAAAAGACAGGAAATCATAAAAGTCAAGTTTTCCTAGCTATAGGATCATGTTATTATAACCATTTTGTCGCTTCCTATATATAAATTAGAATTGTTTTCCTTATGATCACTCTAACTTAAACATATATTAATACTATTTGTTGTTCATAGTTCCAAGCTCGAACATTGGTGAGAACTGAGTATTGTGGTTTATGGTCAATACCTTTGACCAACTCACTATTGACTCTTCCAAGACATTTTCCATTGGATGTATTTGTAGTTTTTGTCATTGACATTTTAATTATAAAACTGTACGTGATGAAGTACCTCAACATAGATTTCGTTATAAGTACCAAATAAATAGTCATGAAATCAAAAGGATTCATGGTTTTAGGCATCTAATGTAATGGAACCTTTGTATTAATTCATTTTTTTTTTTTGTTTTAATTGTTAATAATATATATAGTTTATAATGTTTGTATTTTGTCGAAAAAAAAAAAAAACAAAATTGTTTGTATTATATGCAGAACGGGAGGAAGCTTCGTCGAATAAACCCACCGCCTAATTGATGATAATACATACTTATGCGTGATTTTTCTTATAATTAAAGTACGTAGTTAGCATAATTGACGGAGAAGAGTACTACAACTTGTATCACGTTGGATCGGAATGATATAACACAACCAATAAAATCGATCGTTATTGGATAATTGAGTTTATATTTATATAATCTTAAACTTGTAACGACGTAAGCAGCTTCTCGTCATTGCTGATCACATGCATTCACACCTTATCAAAAATCGCTAGAAACAACTTTTTCTAAACGGAGAGTATTTATTTTCTTAAGTCTGAAATATTAATTCATTCGCTCGTGTCTAAAAAATAAATCAAAAGGGTGTACCAAGAAAAAATATATAATTATAAAATTTTATGGAAGCTACATGTTCGAATGTAGATAGATTATTTTAAAACATATTTATATAAATAAAATGTGTAATAAAGAAGGTTTCAAAATGAAAACTTTTCTTGTATATTCTTGTGTATAATGATGATAAAATTTTCAGTATTACCATAGACTTGGTCAAATGCTAAATGACATTAATCAATCATACAAACGTTAGTATCATAAAATTCATAATCATGAGAAAATTATTCGGTTAGAAAACAATATAAATAAAGATGCATTGACCAGTAAACGATCAAGAGAACCGAAGAGACAAGGAAATCATCAAAGTCAAGTCTTCCTATATATAAGATCATGCTTGATGTGATATTATCACCATTTGTCGCTTTCTGTTAATTTGTTTTTCATCATCACTAGCTCTCTTTATCCACCTAAAAATATAATACTAGGTTATAATTTTATACATATATGAATAAAGTATTGAAATTAAACCTTACATGATACAAGTTAACCCTCTTATGAACAAGCTACTATCAAAAAATACATTTCCGGTATTACTACTTTAGTATGAAAAAACTATATATTAATTTAGTAATTGGATTTCAATTTTTTTTACTTAGCAATTAAACTTAATTATACTAGGAAAACTTTCACTAAACCCACACTCAAAGTCAAGAGTACTAAACCTTTTTATATAACTCAGTGTTTTAATTTGAGCTATTTTTTACACCATAAGTTAGTTTATTAAGAAAACACTATGCTAATACTTAAACTTAAATACGTATACTTCTTCGACACTCAAAATGATTTACACACTGCCCAATTTATTTGATTGAAGTTATCATAACATATTAAAAATCCTCAAAGGTACAAGTCAACGTCAACGACCATTAAGAGGTACACATATCTCCTCCCCGCATATAAAGCAAACCTTAATCCTACCTCCTATGCAATGTACTACACGCTACACCAGAAAAGAAGAAACATATTGGCAATAAAAAAAAAAAACATTTCGATGAACAACAACGCTAGAGAAGACCAGTGGTTACAACACTGTGAACAACAACACCAAATTCAAGAGTTTAACGCCATTAACATGGCTTCATCATCGGGATATTCCCTTGGAGAGGGTGGTGCAGCGTCACATGAAGTTTCCCGAAGGAGATCTAGGGCTTCGAGGAGAGCCATACCAACCACTCTCCTAAACGCAAACCCTAGCAATTTCCGAGCCCTAGTTCAGAAATTTACGGGACGTTCTGCGGGAAGTGAATCCAACCGAAGAAAAGGTCCCGTTACTCTAGATTTTGGATCTCCGACTACAATCTCTAAAGAAGCTATCTTTCCGGTCTCCGACGATCGGAGTAAGTACGACCATGATCATATGCTTAACCAGCACGTGAGTAACGAGCAGCGTCACGTGACTTGGTCAGGTACAGAATCAACGATGTCATATCACCTAGGCGAGGAAACTAACTCGACGGCAGTTCATGGCAGCGGGTACAATGACCAAGATCAAGATCATGAACATGATCTTGATCTTCTGAGGGAATATTCCGGGAATAGTAGTTACGATGATAGTTTGGACCACATGAATTATTATCAGGACTTCCACCGTGAGACGGCAACGTTGGAGGAGTTTATGATGAGAGATCTTGATTTATAATATAACTTGTTCTTTTAGTCATTAGATATTATGAAAGATGAGCATTAATTTCTAATAATATTTGTTGAATAAAAATAATATATGTTCTTTAGCAAATAGAATAAAATAATATATGCTCCAATAGATAATGTAAATTTTGTACGTATCACTTGACTCAACCATAAGGTTGAAAACTTTAAATATTGATTTGGTATAATCACCTAAATGTTTAATAGTTTTAGGCAAGGGTCGGCGTTTAATTACTATACTACTACACAACGCGTTTGTGTGTTGTTTGTACCCACATTAAACAAAAGAAATTGTTTCAAGTTATAATAAGGTTTAATAAAGTAGATAAGTAAATACATTCCTATAATAAGTAAAACAATTTTTCGAAATAACATGTATTATATTCACCAATATGTCAGTAATTTCTTTAACATTTTGATTTCCTTATCCACCTATTGAATCTTCCAATAATCAATGTGCAAGTACAAATTAACAAATATGTTTTCGTATGTCAAACACAATTTCATTTCGAAGACTTTGACATGCCTCAATAAAATGTTATTGGATAAACTATCATACTAAACGATCATAAAATAAAGAATTTCCTGGTTTATAGTAATGTTACATTAATTGTGTATTATTTAGGTTTTATAGTAATATACTAGTATGCATATGTGTGAAATCTATAAAATAAAAAGAAAAATATGATAATTAAACTTTGAATAGTGACTAACAGAATTGGATTAAGTGAAGCTCTAAGATGATGTCGGAGAATTAGTCATATACTTCTACGCGTAATTTTTCTTTATTAGATTAAGTGAAGCTATAATTATGATGATGTGGGAGAATTAGTCATATTCATATACTTCTACTATGCGTAATTTATTTTATTAGTATATTATCAGCGATGAGTACTTTACAAAACAAACCACAAGAGAGTTCTTTTATGCTGTAATTTCCTCGGTGAAGCCGACAAAGATAATGTAATCTCTGCAGTCAACATTTTTACTCGCCTTCAAAATATCACATTGTCATGGATCATGGTCAATGTCGTATATGACCATTCCTATATGTATATACATATCGTAAAGTCAACTTTGCATCAACTAGTGTTAAATTCTTTTCACATTTCACTCACATGTTTAGAATAGGTGGTTCATAACTTGATTAAAACTTTTAATTCGAGTTTCAAAATGTAATATATATCCCTAACTACAACAATTCACTTAACGAATTTTTTCATCGAAACAAATAAGAATTGTATATCACATCATCCAAACTCCGGGTTTTCTTTTTTTTTTTGGTTGTTTTTAAAATAATGGTTTGGACTTTGAGAAACCTCTAAATTTTAAGATTTAACTCATTAATTCATACAATATAGCAGCTGAAATGATCAACAAGTTGACGCGTAGGATTTTTCTTACACTTAAAGCTAAATGTCCTACGGATTATGAATAGAAATATATCGTGTATGTCAAATCCATTATATAATGGGAATCATATACGTTCGTATTGTGTAATGCAAAATAAACCAAAAGCGTGTGCTCCAAAAAATTGCTCGAAAAAATAGCGTAAAGTAAATGATTAGTTAGTCTTATGGATTAGTGTCAACATGATCGAATTCTGTTATCTACTTGAATAACAAAAATGTTTTAAATATATATCATATTAAATTTAATATAATTAATCTCAGTACACAAATGCATATTACTAGAGCTAGTTACTCTTTTTTTTTTCAACGTTGGACCACAATTGGCCGGCCCATTAGCCAAATCCCTACAAATATGTAGGGAGCGAGACTCGATCCTTGATGTGATGTCACTAGACTAAGGACACTTCACAGAGCTAGCTATTCTAATTATTATTTTTTTTGAAAATAATAATAATCAAACTGATATGATAGCAATTTTTAAAATTAAGAAAAGATAGAAGCGACTCTTGAGAATTAAGTAAAGACAGTTAACTTCCACGGCAAGCAAAACGACGACGACAGAGTCAATATAATCCTATAACTCTTATATAGATAAATTACATTGTACTATTACATAATAATTATAGAAAGGACTTAATTGTTTGTATATCTTATTAGTTTTGAAAATTACGGGTATAGCGTGAAAGGTGAGACGTTTGTCTTTACATGTCAATTTACGAAATGATGACTGAAATCAAATTAAATAGTTTTTACGTATGTGTTTTTATGTGCATGGGGTTTATAAGCCGTTTACATTATTGTTTTTATTGCTAATGCGATCGATATACTAAAGTTTTAAGTCTACCGGACTACTCCTTAATTATATTCCTATACGCATCTTTTATTTCTAGTTTTATATATTTCTTCCGCGACACGTTTTTGTCATATTATATATCTTGTTCATCAGTGAAATTTGTCTTTTCTATAATATCACAACTATTCACAAAGCACCTATTAGGCTATTACAAACAAAACCTTTTAGTCATTTGAATCAAACAAACTTTCTCCATGCTCAAATTCATTCCTAATTTGTATATTTGCCCTTTAGTATTAACTAAGTTCCATCACGCTAATTAACTAAACAACTAGTTGTTATTGAATTTCGACAATGTCTCATTTTGCATGCCTCAGACATCATCATGTGCACACTTGATAAGTTGTAGGATGTTTCGTGCTTAGCTACCACCATATATAGCTTCGGTTCTTGATCGGAAGCAAGGGGTTCTCTATATGTAGTTTTCCAGCCAAGACTAAACAATCTCTTGATCTTAAGCTAAGATTATATTTACACAAAAATAAAATCCATGTGAACAGTGTCTAAGTATAACTCTTCAAACGGGCACGGGCAAAATAGTGTGACATTAACATGTTTTGTTTGATATCAAGAGATAACAATTGCAATAAGGGAAATGTGGAAAGTCCATAGCTACATCTTCGTGATTTGTGACTTTATCCCTAGCCTTCATAACCCATTTACACCAAGAATGAGAACATTCCCTTGGATCATGTAGAGAATATATATGGAAAGAAAAGAAAAACAAACCTTCAAAGCGATATCTAAACGCAAAAACATGAGATATCCTAATACTGAGGCCCATATAAGGCCCAAATTAAATCCGTGAACTGAATAATCAAGTTTACAGTTCTTCCGCGCCAACGAAAAACGACAGTACTCACCAATCACTGTCTGAATTTTTTTTTTTTGTTTCCTTAAACCCTTTCAAGAAAAAAATTAGGGCTTCTCTTGTTCCTTTGCAAATTAGGGATTTTTTTTGTTGTTGTTGTCATCGTTCTTATGAAAAGATGAATTTGATCTCCAAATCATTGACGAGAATTGAATGTTCGCCATTTTTCCATCCCAGAGCTTCGGAAATCCCTACCGGAAAACGGATAACCTCTCCGCCGCAAATCCGCTTCTGCACTGCGGCGACCGTCGGTGGGAAAACCGGAAGTGGCGGGAAGAGACAAAGAGCCAAAGCACCGGCGAAAACTCCGGAGGTTGTGACACCTGTGAAAACGCCGGAGATTGCGACGGTCACGGCGACGACGGAGAATGAGTTGGGTCGGCCAAATGAGATAGCTTTCGAGAATGAAGTGGCGAATTGGGTTAATCTGATTGGGTTTGTTAATCAACCAGTTCAATTCGAAGCTTCTTCTGATGGCAAATTCTGGGCTGGTACTGTTATTTCCCAGAGGTCTGGTTCTGATTCCGCTGCTTTCTGGTACTCTTCTCCAATCAGATATACTCAAAGATGAGATTTTGATATTCCGTATTTTGTTCATGATTGATATGAAATAGGTTTTGGATTTTTTTCATCAGGATTCCGATAATTTTTGAAGGCGATTTAGCTAAAACGGCAGCTCGTTATATAAATAAAGACGATCAAATTCATGTTTCTGGGAAGCTTTTTATAGATTCCCCTCCTCCAAATATGACTTATGCACAAGCCAATGTTCAGGTGTGAGCCTTAATTAGTGTTTGATTAGATTTCATTTAGTGTTTGAAAGGGCACGAGAAGCTTTATAACTTATGAAAACAGTACTATGTTGATTCGACTGTCTTGTGTTATTGTTTTCCCGTTGAATTGTATGAGTAGTTCAATCCATGGAATCTTTGTAACTTAAAGGTGGTTACTTACGACAGGTGTTGGTCCAGAATCTCAACTTTCTAAAGCCTACTTCTCCGTCTATTGTTATTTCATCATCTGAAAAGGAAGAAAGTGTCATCAAGAAGCATCCTGGTATGTCTCATCTAACGTTTCGAATAGACTGTTTAGAATTGTCAAGGTCCAGAATTCTATTTTCTAAACCTATGATATGTGAATGTGTTAGGTCTGAGCAAAGTTCTTAGGCAGCTAGTATTTTCCTTTTGTAATGGGTTTAGTAGAAAAAGCATTCTCTTGTGGACTCTCTCTTGGCATACAGTTGTTCTCAACTCTCTGTGCTAATGTTTTGTTAAAATTTTGACTCGTTAGCTAGAGCTAAGAAGGACGTAGTCATGGATGAAGCTTCAGATTCTTGGAATCGCCTCATTGAGAATCCTAAAGAATGGTGGGATCACCGGGAAAATAAAGTCAATGGCTTGGTAAATCCCCATTGTGCTTAATAATTCGTCCTTATTTATGCTAAATCTCTTTACTCCACTAGTTCTGACTTACTCGGTTGCTGTTCCTGCATAGGTAAAACCAAGGCATCCTGATTTCAAGAGCAAGGACAGTAGTCTCTCACTGTGGCTCAATAAAGCTCCTAACTGGGTTTTACCCAAACTTGAAGGACTTGAGTTTGATGTTCTTGTCCCTAAAGCCAGAATAGTGAAACAACTTAAAGGTAAAGTTTCCAACTTTTCCATGTTTGTATGAAACTACACAAAGAATGTTGGGCTCATGTGTATTTCAATAAACCGAAATCTGGTCTGAGATGGTGTAGGTGAAGAATCATGGAAGGACTTAGTTCAAAACCCAGATAAATGGTGGGACAATAGAATTGACAAGGTAGTATATCAATATCAGTTGCTCTTTCTTTTTCTTAATCAATCTTTTGAAGAACCTAACTATAGTCCCAACCCAATATCGTTTTCGTTTCGAGTGTAGAGAAATGCAAAAGCTCCTGATTTCAAACACAAGGAGACAGGTGAAGCACTGTGGCTAAACGAGTCTCCTACATGGCTACTACCAAAGCTACCACCAGTCAAGAAGAAACAAGAAAGTATTGTCTCGTAGCCTTAGAAACAGTAATCTCCTTGTAAAGAGCTCCAAAGTGTTTACAAAATTCGTCATTTCTCTATTCAATTGCTTAGAGTTTGCGTTTTATCTTTGGTCAGACCTTAAAGTGGAATATGATAGCAAAAACCTCGCATCAATCTCACGTAAATCTCGCATAAATCAAAGCAGATTAGATTCTGAAAGAACGTTTTGCAAGAGTGTTTCTAAATAACAGATGCAACCAACAACGTTCATGAAGCTCAACATTGGAGAAAAGAGACAAAACTATTGTCTTACAAAAAAGAAAGATGATTAGATACTATTTACTATAAAACTTCATAAAGGCCTATGACACTTCTCTCCTTATTTCAGCTCAGTCACTGCATCATGCATCATATCTCTGTCTAGTATCTTCTTCCCTGTGGAAACTGAAACGCCAGACCATCTCAGTAACAAATATGTGGAAAATGGAGTACTTGAAAGATGCAAGATTCATTTATGGTCAAACACTTACTTGATCAGGGCCGGATTGGCCTGCTGGATTACTGTTGTTCCAGTCTGGATTCCTCTGAGCTACCTGTGGAATTGTTTGATTCTGCTCTTGTCCAGGTCCAGGATATCCCTGACCAGGCTGCCCATAACCGGTATTTCCAGCTCCCGGTGCAGGACCAAAGTTTCCAGCTCCCTGTGGGCTGTAATTCCTAGGTCCTCCTTGGTTGTAACCTCCTTGTGGCCCTTGGTTATAGTTCCCAGATCCGCCTTGACCATAACTGCCTTGTGGCCCTTGGTATGGAGGCACTGGAGACCCCTGGCCTTGATTATAACCTGCCTGATATGGAGGTGGTGGAGATCCTGGGCCTTGGTTGTAACCTCCTTGAAATGGTGGAGGCGCTTGAGTTCCCTGACCTAGTCCTGGAGTGCCATAGCTCTGTTGAGAACCATAGTTCCCTCCACCACCTTGCATTGGCGGTTGCTGACCATACTGTGTGTTTCTTTGGTAGTTCTGAGGACCTCCTCCTCCTGTACGGTCAAACCTAGGACGTGATCTTGCTCTTGTATTCTGAATTGGTGGTGGCCTGTGTGTGATCACTCCGTTCTCATATTTGTCTCCTGAAAACATGAAACATAATCTTTTTTTTGTAAAATTCCAAAACTATATAATCAAAAATGAGAAGACTTTGTAAAACCCCAAGAGCTCACCTCCATACTCTTTGTTCACGGGATCAATGTAGGAATCTGGCAATATGAAGACCACTCCGGGTAGATCTGTTTACATACAAATAAAAAAGGATTCAAAATCCTACTGAAGAAGTTAAAATTCACAGGAAAATAACATATTATTCGAACTAAATACCCTTGAACTTTTCTGATTCTTGTTCAGTCATGATTGCCTGAAAACCTTGGTAAGTAGTTGTGCTACAAGCATACATCCTTTGCTTGGCCTCTTCCACACTGAATCAACCATAAGCACCAAAAAAAAACAGTAAAATCGCCTAAACTAATATAATTTATAAAAGAAGACGCACAAAAACTGAAGCAAAGCTACATAACAATGGCGAGACACATATACTGTCTTGTTTTCTAACCGACCCAATGGTAAAGAACTAAAAGAAACCACATTTCAGACGAAATAAGTAACAACACACTGAAATTAAAAACTTGATCTTTGGAAAATTAAACTCCAAGCAACCAATCTACGTAACAAGCTTCACTTAATCTATGCATATACTGACCTGATTCCAAGTCCTTGGGCGCAAGTTTGTTCATAGGTAGAGACCATTTCCTCAGGAGACTTAGGATCATCCTTGGGAAAATCCATAGTGATAAGCCAGTGATTATAATCACACCCTTCGAACAACACAGTGTCTTCCGTTATCTCATCACCTTCTTTGTAAAGCTTGAGCTGCCTCGTCGAATACAGTCTCACCGGAGCTCGAATAGCTACTTCAGTCGATCTCCCCAAAACAGATCTCTGTAGCACTGAAGACACAGCAGGGAAATCGGAAGCTGGTGCAATAGAAGTCGGGGACACAGAAATTGATCGGTTAACATAAGAAGTCGCCGTGAGTAAAGCTCGTCGGAGACGGTGAGATAACATTGCCATCGGGAGAGAAATGATGAAGAGTCTCAAAATTTCTGGAAGCTTTTAGAGGAAATGAAATTAGGGTTTTTGTGTGGGTTTTACAAATAGGTTAATAAATAGTAAATTACCTCTTAAGTCCTTTCTTTTTCGAATCGTTTCCAATCTTCGCACAAAGTTCTAAATGTTATCAGATACATCCATTAAAACGCTGTCGTTCGTTAGCGTTAAACAACGGTTTGGAAAACACGATTGTGTTTTATACTTCTTCTCTCTCTATTTCTCCGGCGACTGAGAATTATGTGGTCGGCGACGTTGTCTTTCCCTTCCTATGTGGCATCATCATCTTCTCTACCAAACTACAGGAACCGTAGGTTCCCGAAGATTAAAGCTTCGCTTTTTAATTACCCTCTGGCGAGCAAAATCATGGTCAGAAGTAAGATTTGGACTTTGCTTTGTTTTAGATTTGAATTCTTCTAGCTGAGATTAGCATTTGGTTTATGTTATTGCTCGAGGAAAAAGTTTTGATTCTGGTTTTACTGAGAACGGATTTGTGAAGGATTTTAGTCAGTACTGTGACTGTAACATTTGATAGCTCTTGTGCTGTGTTAAGTGTTAACTTAACAATCATTAGTGGTATTGAACTTGCTTGTAACTTCAATACTGTGGTTTCTCTATGTTTATGATGGTTTTTGGCTTTGAAATTTGTAGATTTACCGTTTTCTACAAGTGAAGATTTTCTGCAAAGGGAGTTTTCAGCTTTTGGAGAGATAGCTGAAGGTGTGTTTTCATTTGCTCTGTTTTTACTGCTATAAGGTTCAGTTTTATTGGCATTGATATTGTTCACTCTTTAATCTTTCAAAATAGTTAAGCTTGTCAAAGATGAGTCCATGAAGAGATCAAAAGGTTATGCCTTTATTCAATTCAAGTCTCAGGATGATGCTTTTCTAGCCATAGAGACCATGGACCGTCGGGTAATAAAAGCTTCTTCATCACAAGCTTAAATGGATTAAACTAGTCTACAGTTTTTATGTTTCGAAATCAACCAGAATGTTTCCATTTTTTGTTGCAGATGTACAATGGCAGGATGATTTATATAGACATTGCGAAACCCGGGAAACGTGATTTCCAAGGATTGCCGAGGACTTCTGGTCCCCCTGAGAAGACTCAAGAGCCAGACGAACCTGCTAATGATGAGGTCGCTGATTGCTGGTATTAGTTGTTAGCATCTAGTTCACCAAACTGTAAACTGAACTTACATAAACCAGCTCGTATTATATAGATGTATGATTATTGAAAGAACAATAAGTTGAATCAAGCTCTCTCATTTACAATGAGTCAGTGTTCAATATGAAGAATGTTGTTTTACTGGTATACAATAACTGACACGGTTCCAGTTACAGCTCTATCAGTTTCTACAATTACCACATTGTTGGAAACATTGGTCACTGCATTTGCAGGGATCTGCCCGGATTGAGAGAAAAACGAATGCTGGTAGTGGTTTATTCGGTTTGGGAATAGCAAAACAGGGGAAAAGTCGGCGACCCATCTTGTCCCATTCGCGGAAACCTTGGCCTTTCCGGTTGTAGATTTCAGCGTCATCCCTTCAGCGTTGTTGTGATCAATCACAACTTGATCAATATCATGAAACTCCCCTTCCAGCTTGACAATAGGGAAGTTGTTTTTCGCAGTACCGCTAAACATGTTATTGACAATGTTTACCCCGGAAATCCTCCCGTGTACTGATCTCAAGACGATGTTCGCATCTCCTAAGAACAAGGCATTAGTGACATGAACGTGGACAGGATCTTCAATGACAATACCTGTGTAATCAAGGTAACAGTTGTCTATCCTCGTTAAATGCGATTTCACAAGGATGCCGATTCCACCAAACCATGTAGCTTTATTGTAGCAGTGCACGCCCGTAACCATATTCGCTTCACCGTTCAAAGAGATACCTATCCCAGCCGAGAATATCACTACATCCGTAATGGCATTATCGTTACTCGAGATGTCAATTCCTGTACCGGTAAATCCTCTTTCTCCTGTGTCTCCTCCCACCGTTGAATGTTGCCCCACGAAAGAGTTTGAAATGTATGTCTCGTGACCCCCTTGGACTTTAATCCCCTGTGTTGTGAAATGGAGGAAGTAGCAGTTGGCTATACGAATACGAGCCGAGTCGATCACCAAAATACCCCCTCCTCGGAAGCTTGAGTCGAAGAGAACGTCTTGGAAAGTCACATCTTCATATAATATCCCGGAGTTCTGGTTTTTCTGATCGGAGAAAGACGACATTTTCATTGGTTTCTTGTAGTTTGATGCCACGAGTTCAACCAAATGCCTGTTACCGGGAAACACCTCCGATGCCCGGAAAGTCCCACCTTTTACCTGAATTACACCCAAAAATTGTGTAAAGGCTCAACAAAACTTTTAAAGCAAAAACTCCAAAATTAATCTTGGGGACTAACCACAAGATTTCCACCGCCGGAGGAAGGGAAGCTGAGAGGTTTTCCGATCATGTAATTGCCACCTTGGAGATCAATAACAAGACCACCAAGATCAGCGACACGTGGAAGCATCTCAAGTCCAGTTTGTAACTGAAAAGCATCGGTTAAAGCTTCTAGAATTGCGTCACTACTATCTCGTCCACCTGTCGGATCAGCTCCGTAACCAATAGGGTATATAACCTTCCCCACCTGCACAAGCACAAAACCAAACTCACACGCTCACAAAACCACATAACACACGACACGTGCGTGTATGTACTACACCGAAACAGAATAGTCCGAGTTACCATTTTGGGAGAGTGTGAAGAAGAAGAAGAAGGAGAAGACAATGGTGAGAGAGTGGGAGTGACGACTGAGAGTCTTTCTTGGATCTTCTCTTGAAACTTCAAAAGCTTGGTCATGTCTCTTCTAAAAGACAATGTCTCTTCAAACACCATTGTAATTGTGATGAGAAACAGTAGCAACGAGCTGCTAACAAAGCCATGGAGTCTCATCTTGTTTCTTTCTTGACTTTTGTCTACTTCTTGAGAGAAAAAGAAAGAGAAAGAGAGAGATAGATTTGTTGGGAATGATTATGACGAAGATGAAGGTTGATGATATAAGCGTGTGTATGTGTGTGTCTTATTAAAAAGGCATTGCATTATAGTCTCTGTTATTAAATTTAGCTTTATTTTTCTTTCAATGTACCGACTCGAGTTCCAATTTTATTAAACAGAAACACTTTATGGATTTTGCTTTATTCATAAGAAAACGCGAAAAAGACATGAAAAAGGAGAAAGATCAAAGCATGTTCGTAGACCGGTGATTAAACATTCAAAAAAGGAGAAAGATCAAAGTGTTCGAATTTTTGTTCCTTACGGGCCTAATTTATAAATAATTATTAGTCGTAATTGATGTTTAGCTGTTCAATCATTTCAGTAACACGGTTCTAAATGAGTTTCCTGAGCAAAAAAAAAAACAATTTAAGTTCTATTCCACAATTTTCTGCAAAATTTACCAATAGTCTCTTTTTTTGGGAGCTAAATTATCATTCGTTTTAGACTTTGTTAACAACCCATCTCATTATCCCAAGATTTTATTCGTCATAAAGTTTGCTTTTCTCCATAATTAGTCATCGTTTAATAAGAAAATGATATTCGCATTGTACTTATTTTGTCATTTAAAGTATTAAATTGTTTACTGAAAAATATAAATGAAAGACGTACAAGTAAATAATCACTGAAAATGGTGATTGAGTGTTGAAAACATAAACAAAATTTTACTTTATGATGGCCAACACATACACATCTTCTTCAGAAATGTTCTTTCATAGCCACCAACTTTGTTGAAATTATACTTTAGGCAACTTTATTTGATTTTAGTGTATAGAAAAATAGAGTTATTGGTCAAAAACACAATTCAGAAGTAACTGAGAATAATACCAAAAACTCATTTAGTCACTGCATTGAATTTTTTTATCAGACAATAAGTAAATGTCTGCCAACAACTCTTCCACTGTATTCACAGTTTTCGAGTTTTTATCATTTATTAGTATAGTAATTATAAAATTAAATTCCCTCCTTATTAAACGAAAAACAAAATTACAAATAAAAATAAATACCTTCATTATAAATAATTTTCATAATTAAACTTATTAAACCCATTATTACGGCAAAAAACACACGACGGCATGTTAAAAACCTCATTGAGTCACTGTTACATAAACTGTTGCAGTAACAGGTGCGTTTGTCTCAACGACAACTCGGTTATCAGATACGTTCCTTACCGCGTGTATAGGAAACGCCCCAGCTTCACTCGCCACGAGTGTGTACTGCACGTGACTGATCATGTCCGGGAACAGCAAAACCGGTTTAAAATCTACGGTCCAAGACGTCCCGTTTCCGTATACCGATCCTCTAGCCACCGTCGATGTCGCTCCCATTCCGTTCACACTGTTCCGATCAACGACCACTTGATCAACTTCATCAAACGCAGTCTTCGTCTGATCCAATTGAACAATCGGGATCCCTTTACCCGAACCGGAAAACATATTGTCGACGATGTTAACCCCTCGAACCATTCCGGTTATCGATTTCAGCAAAATATACGCATCTCCCAAAAAAAACGTTCCTGAGATCTGTAGCTGAACCGGGTCTTCCGCGACGATACCGGTATAATCCAAATACGAATTCACAATCCGGTTCTGTGTTAAACCGGGTAATTTCAAATAAATCCCGGTTCCTCCGAACCCGGTTGCTTTGTTATAACAATGCACTCCTGATAACAAGTTCGCTTGTCCCGATATCATCACCCCGACCCTGGCCGAGAATATGACGGTGTCAGTAACGGCGTTATCGTTACCCATCAGGTTCACGGCGGTACCGGAAAAGTTTCTCTCTCCTTTATCTCCACCGGCGGTTATGTGCTGACCGAGAAACGAGTTTCGGATGTAAGTCTCGTGTCCTCTTTTGACAAGGATCCCGTTCGTGTCACCGAACCTAGTGATGTAACAGTTGTCAATGCTTGTTCGGAGAGAGTTGATTACAGCGATTGCTCCGCCGCGGTAGTTACAGTCAATGAGAAGATCTCTGAGAGTTATGTACTCGAAGATGTATTGTTGTGTTGACTTCTCGTCGTTGAGTTCGAATAAGTACCTATCCACCGGGAAATCATCTGATGCTCTTAGTGTACCTCCGCTTATCTGACGTGTCACACAAGTCAAAGAAACAAAAAAAAAACCCATCAATTTCAAAAAAAAAAAATTAATCTATGATTGTAAGAATATGAACACATTATTTTCAACGTCATCAACCAAGAATATTTAATAACAAGGCTTTTTCAATAATTTAGAAATTAAAGTATCTAATAAAGTAATGAAAGTTGTAGCTTTGATGAAAACTTTAAAATAATTTTTAGTACTATATGCAAAGGACAAAAAGGAAGTAAATCACATTAAATAAATAATTATAAACTTCTTTTGTTACAATACTCAAAAAAGGAAGAAACTTCTTTTGTTGGAAGAGTTATTAAAAAAAGTCATAATGTTTGAAATTAAGAGAGAAACATGCATAGAAAGAAAGGAATCATTATATTCTCGTGAAAGAAAAAAGAAGCTTTTAAAGTAAATTACCTTTGGTTCACCAAACCTAGCTAAGAGCATCTTTAATCAAGTTTACGTTTAAACTATAAGGTCGTTCCTAACTGAGAATTTCATGTTTTAAATATCATGTACGTAAAAATATTGACGAAATGTCATATCACGTCATATAGACGGGCCTTGAAGACATATTATTATAGGAACACGACTTTTGTCTTGTCGGTATATTAAATCACACGTACGTACCGAGAAATCTAACTCTATTTGTAAAATATATATAGTTTTGATCATAAAAAAAAAAGAAGATGAGATAGGAAAAATAATAAGAGATATACTTACGAGGAGATTTCCGGCGCCGGCGGAGGGAAACCGGAGAGGACGGCTGATTAAGTAGCTACCACCTTGAAGATCGATTCTTGCTCCTCCAAGATCATTAATACCTTCTATCAAAACTCCATGACTTGGACCATCGAACGCTTCTTCCATAGCTTTTAATATCGCATCCGTGCTATCCAATTTCCCTGTGGGATCGGCACCATATGATATCACTTCATACACGCGTGGACCAGGTACTGCCTACATCATTCATTTCAATTTCATCTTATGTATATATTAAACCAAAATGAACAAACACAAATCATCTTAGAGAAAGGTTGTATAATTATATATATACCTGAGGAGGGGTAGGAGGGGGAGATACTAGAGCCGGTAGGTTTCGACGAACCAATGAAGCTTTAAGGGCTTGCATTTCTGCTAGTTTCCGGTCATGAGGGGACATTGAACCTGAATATTTATCGGCTAAGACCACTTGACTCATCATTAGACTCATTATCGCCAACCAAACCGGCATGGACATTTGAGTTTTCCTTAGCTCCATGGTTTTCCTTGCTAGCTCCTATTATAATCCAAACGAGCCAAATAAGAGAATGGCTGAAGGTAAATGCTTGTGAGACATTTATATATATACGTATGTTGTTTATAGCACATGGAAAGAGAAAGGCCTAACTAAGGTTACCAATGAAACATTATACAAACTTTTGTCTTTTCTATTGGGAGTCACACATTTCGCACTCCTTGTGCATCTTGATCCCTTATTTCCTCTTTATTTTTTCTACCGGTTTACGCAATAACGTAAACGTAATATTTGTTCATAAAGATCGAAACTCTTAAGACTTCTTAATGAATAACTAAATTTTATCATAAGATCTCACTTACCTTGAAACCAAAATCTTTTCAAAACATTACTAAATTTCCGACATTTCTACGTGACATATTATGATTTTTTTATATATAGAGAGAGGGTGACTAAGAGATAGTTATGGTAGTTAGCTTGCGGCAGATTGTAAAAGATCAACAAAGTGCATAAAGGTATAAGATTCATGCATTATGAGATTAGATATTGTATGTAAAAGGGTAAACCAAGTCATGGGGTTTTGGTTGGGGAGGTTTGAGTGGTGGATAGGTTTTTGGTAGAGTTTTTTTCTTCCTATTTATTTGAATATTTGTTCTAACTAAAAGATATATGCAATCACTCATCCAATAAGTTTTTTCCTATAATTAAAATAAATTTATTTGCTTAAGAATGGTAAAAAAATCGTTAGAATGTTTTGCTTTTAAGTGTTTGTAAAGCGTGTAAAGTTGTGTAATTTTAACTTATTTTGTTAATCACTACTATTAATGCTTTAAAGAAACGATGGAGGATGAAACAAGTTTTTTTGTTTGTTTGTTTGTGTGTGTGTGTTTGGTTATCTACATTTACACCTTCTTCCTGAAAAAAAACAAGAAAGTAAGTAAAACGTACCTTCTAATAAATCTTGATTGAGAGCTTCTCTATTGTTCAAAATCCCAAATACTGTTTCGGGATTCCGATGAGGTTGTATTTGAGGCCTGTAAATGTAAAACAGAGCCGAACAACATAAACAAATAATCTCTGTATAATAAAGCTATATATTAAAAAAAAAAAAAATCTCTGTATAATGATAGATATTGCAAATCAAATAAATCGGGTGTAGAAAACAAAAATATATCAAAAATACTTTTAATTTGGGAAAATTGAATATAAAGGAAGAAAACATTTATATCATATATATTTACAAAAATAAAATAAAAATATAATCAAAACATTAAATATAATGAAATGCTAGATTTAGGGATAATGACTTACGAGAAATATGAAATTGGCCTTTTATTCTCATAGCAAAGTTTTTGTAAAAGGAGTTATTCTAGAGTCATGTTAGGTGGTAAAAAAACAATTGATTAGGTCCCAAAAATCAACCTATTTATAGGTATCTAAAGGTTTGATTAAAAATAGTTAAATTTTTGCAACCAAAAACATAAGAAACTGGGATGCAAAGTAAAGTAGGTTACACCCGAGTTAATTAAATGCAAACCAAAACTCAACGGTAATGACATTACGTTAACCTTTTTCCTCATATTAGCTTTGTTACAACTTCACAAAATTGTGTTAATTAATGGCAATGAATTATCAAAATATGTACAACTTAAAATTTTATAATGAATGTGCGTTGATGATAGTTTCCCAACTAATAATTTTCACCTCATTAGAGAAAAAAGAAACGATACAAATGGCAAACAATTTCAGCTATGAACCGATTCATCAGATCTATTTCTCACAGAGTTAGTCTTTGTGATCTCAAAACCAAATTCTCAAAAATCAAGAAACCTTAGAACAAAAGTCGAACAAAACAATGCTTAATGCAAAAGTACTTACAAGAATTTTAATTTTGGCTTCTCCTTCTTCCTTCATTCATAATTTTACACATTTGCTTCAAAGCAAATTTTGTTGTTGTTGTGAACGAGTTCATTTCTTTTTAATATGATTTTATGTGTGTGTGTGGGTATTTGTCTCCCCTTTGGTTATGGAAGTTTTGTCAATAATATTCGTATTCCAAGTAAATAAGTTTCTTTGATTTGTTTCCCATTCAACTCATATTAAAATTCAATAATACATATTCATTTAGTTCATTTTGACTACGTAACTCAATTTCCTTCCTCTAAATATAATTTCATTGACTCAAAACAAATTTTCTTTTGGTTGAATATTACTAATTTCCTGAATAATTTTTGTGGAAAAATTAGAGTAAACTGATTTGGGAAATAAATTTAATTTTGAATATCATTTTGTATCTCTTTGATTTCTGAACCGGTCTTGTAAATTATACATAACTCAACTTTGCAACAATAGTATTATATAGTCTGAACACTAACTAGTACAAAGATTTTGAGTAAATAATTGGCCACCAACAAAAGTTTTGCTTTCAATAAAAGCTTTAATTATTAGCTAATTGTATCAGTGTTAGGTTGGATAGATAATTGAATATAGCTTTTCCATGAACCAATATATTTTAATTAAACAAAATTTTATACTTATTTACATTTAAAGGAATTTAGCTTTTCTATGAACCAATATATTTTAATTAAACAAAATTTTTAACTTATTTACATTTCAAGGATCCTCATAGTCTACAGTACATAACATATATAACATAACCAATAAAAAGATGGTTCAACTAAATAGCGTTGAAGCAAACATCTCTCATGTGTGTAGCTTCTGGAGGAACCAAAACCCTTCAATGTCTGCACTGAGCCACTGACCACCAGACCCGAGATTGATTTTAATTGGTTGCTCAAAACTCACTTGCAAATCTCGAGATTAGTCACAAGCTTCTACATCAATCCAATCACTGTCTCTTTTTTTTGCTTGCTCCCAAACTAGATCCTCCTTGGATCTTATATCAAAAGTAAAGAGCTGTGAGACGCACTTGGTTTAATATTTTAGTCACGAAGCTTTCTTAACTGTAAACACAGGTTTTCCATTGAGAGGTAGGAGATTCCAGTAAGAACCATGTTGATCAATGCAACAGCTTAGCCATTTTATTTTATATGAGCCAACTGGGAAGCGCGAAACATCTAGCAAGCAGCTCGAGAACCCTTGTCCTCTCTCATTTGGTTCGAACTGCGCAATCGTGGAAACACCATCCTTGGTCCAATCAGATCGACCTGAAACTTCCAGCTTCTTACTAGACTTTATAGCATGATGATATAGCTTGTTACTCATTTCTTCCAGATCTTCATCTCTCCAAGGGGAATAAGACTTTTGGTTTCTGTTGGTTTCACCGTGCTGAGTTGGAGTGTGATAAGCTAGTTTAGAATAGAGAAGGCAATACAGTTTGTTAATCCTAACAGGGGCTTGCCGTTGTTGTACGTTTTTCAACTGAAGACAAAGATCTAGTGACAGTTGAAACCCTTGTTCCACTGAAACTGTATCAGGAGTATGCTTGCTACCACCTGAACTAAGAGCAAATAGCTCGGCACCAACACAAGGCCTGAAATTTAATCCAAAGAAAACATATTAGCTGGGAAAATACAGTAGAGATTCAGCTATGGTTAGATATCAACATGTAGTCCTTAATTCACTAAGCAGCACAAAGACAAGTTAATTATCAGACCTAACGATTACTTCCATCAGAAATTCAATAATGATTTGGTGATCCAGAAAGTAGAGATTATATTCCCAATAGAATCGTACTCACTATGAGTTCGTTTGATTAGAGATAAAGTCAGCACGACGAGAATACCTTATGTGGAAGAAATGTTTTGGAATGCCAAAAGGAATCTGCATCCATTTCATAATTGCTTGTGAAAGTAGACTCCTGCAACTTTCAGTAATCCCAGACATAATCTCCTCTTTTTGCATTGATATTGACAGATTCTGCAATCCATAAATGCATGCAAGAGCATCTCTGCAAATAGAGAGCAGCATCTTCACCTTGACACAAACTCTCAATACCTGATTCCTAGGTTGCCGGTGTAGACAGTCTAATGTTTTGTTTGCCTTATTGAGTAAGTTGAGCTTTTCACAAATTTCAGGGTCCACTTTCCCCAGCCGTTGAACTAAATCCTCTACAAGCCTCGAGCACAGATCACTTTGTGAAGTGAAAGGAACCATTGCTTCATGAAAAGAAAAATCTGAGAGGAAAAGAACTATTCCAGCAGCAAAAGCCAGAACTGAACAGCTCAGTGAAAATGTTGTGATAATGCTAAAACTGTTGTCGTCTATGTCTAAATAACACTTCGCCAACATATCAAAATCTTTTGCCAACTCTTGTAGCTGAATAGAAATTCGAGGAAGCTGTTGCAGAGAACTGCAACCAATCAAGGTCGTTTTCTCCACCAGCTTCTTATTGCGGATATCTTGGTTAAGCAGCCCGAGGGTTTCAACGAGATCAATCACAAGTTCCACTCCCCGAGTCCTTAAAACCAAGAACCAAGTTTGGAAACAGAACAATTCACCCGATGCTATAATATTTCCCAACATTCCCAAAGACGACTGTAAATTCATATAAGCATCATGAAGAGCTACACAGTGAGCAAACTCTCCAGATGCCTCTATGGAGAGTTCTGGCAAATAACCGCTACTTCTCAACCAATTGACTAACTTGAAATTATCACCTGGTGTGAAAAGCAGTTGGTATTTCCCCTCAGCACGAGATAAATAGGTTAATGACTTTAACCAAAGACAGTTAATATCAGACTGGACGTTAATTTTCAGCTTGTCAAAAATCAAAGCAGAGATGACCCAAGCACCCAAACGTGCTGCATAAACCCCAACTCTGTAAGCAGGCCAGTAGTTTCTTTCCATTAAAATTTGATTTGAACAGTCAAGAGAAACGATTCCGTAGTTAACTATATCAGCAACAAATGAGACCCCTGACTTTCCTTCTGCATCATCATTCACAGGGAATCCCCAAAAAACGGGAGAATGTAATAGCAGAGTATATACCATTTGTGTGTGGAAATCAAAGAAGCTGCATGAACGTACACACTCAGTGATATGCTTCACCTTTTCATAAACTTGAGAAAAAAGAGAATCATCGCCCTCGAGATTCTCCAAGAACACTATCAGGAACTTGTGTATTGATGCTAGAAATTCTGACCTCATGACCGCCCCTCTTTTGCCTTGATAATTGATAACACTAAGCAGCAGTTCATGAGCTCCATCTGGTTTTCGTAAGCCATCAATTAGGTTCACAATATACTCTAGGAATAACATGACTTTGTCAAGAACTAGCAGCCTCAGTTCAGAATGTTTTCCTAGTAATAGGTGGAGAACATTGAAGAGGTCTTGAACCTCACCAACTAGTGCATAGTCACCTTGAAAAGGATCCGAACATAAGCGTCCTAGCAAGGTGACTCTGTCCATAATTAATACAACGAGATGCAGCGGAAGAGGTGTTAAAGAAACCTCAGTTGATCTTATTTCTGCTGTCCGAACTATTTCTATCCATATACCCACCAAAATACTGATAGCAAAACAACTGCTTGAGAAGATCTGAGATTGAGATGCATTCTCAACAATAGCTACGAGCTGATGTAGTTCAGATGCATCAGCCATGCATATTTTGTAGACAAGTATCTGCATTCACATCAAAGAAAAGTAAGCATGTACATTCTGAGACCAAAAAAAAAAATTAACATATATAGCTTACGAATCACCTTCTGAAAAATTTGAAGAGCTTTAAGTTGCATATCTGATGAGAGCTCTTCTTGCTTTAGCAAGCTTGACACACTTGCAATTTCTCTTTCATGGACAAGAGAGAAACACATCCCTCTTTCTATGAGAAAGTGAAGACATCTCAATACCGCAGCTCGAACATGAGAAGTCTTATCTTCACCCAGAAAGGGTATAATAACCTTTGCCTGCACCCACATTGAGTAAATAATAGATATTTCTGTATTAGATTGTATTTCAGTAAATAGCGGAATAGTTCCCATTTCTAGAGAACCAAAGGAAAGTGAAGACTCAAACTCGGAAAAACAGTGGCTTTCTATTGCTACAAAATTAATCTTCACAAGGGCCAATATATTGACAGTAAAACATTCAATTCATTCATATTTGTGTAAGCCAGCAATTAGAAAACGTTATAAGGAGAAAAAGAACATACCAGTTCAGAAGTAAGATAAGTAGATCTTGAAGCAAGCTTAGTCAGGGAAACCAGGAACGAAACCAAATTGTCCTCTTTTGGGGATTCCAGCATTAGCTTCATACAAATCTGCAATAAAATAATGTGTTGATATGAAATTCTGTACAATGGCAGAGTCTTACATTCAGATAGATACTCTAATCTAGTCATCTAATACATTTTGAAATCTCAAGATGGTAACAACAACAGCAAAACTATTTCGGTTTCAGCAAATTTTTCTTTACCAAAAATTTCTTGACGGCAACTATACATGAAAATCTTTGAGCATTAGAGGCAGATAGAATAAGAATTAGACAAAGAACCTTGAATGCTCTATTAACAATTGCATGCGAGCATCCCATTTTTGCAAAAACTCGCACAGCAGCTAACCTGGTCTTTGGCATTATATCTGGGAACTTCACCATGTCATATAACATCCCCAAAACAACCAAAGCAAAGTCATCTGCTACTTCACAAAAGAAAGCTGCAGCAAACAAAGCTGATCTTACCTGCATGCATAAAATATATTTGAACAGTTAATTTTTCCTAAGAAAGAGTATTCCAACTACCAAGTCCAAAATCGCATTAGGGGTGGTAAGCCAGTTGAGATTTTCTTTAAACTTAGACTAACCACAGCCACTCAATCTTCGAAACTAACTTAAAAGAAACCAACCCCCTAACATACACAAGATCTGGCAGTGAAGCTTGAAAATTTCTATATGTGAATTGTTTGCTATAAAATGCACAACTATACAATTGAATGAGTCCTCATGCCTGGTAACATACACTAGTCGCAGAACACAATGCCAAATGCGTGAGTAATTATAACTCTAATTTCATGTATCATTTATAACAGAAAAATCACAAGCAGAAACATAAAAAAAAAAAGAACTAAAATGAGCTATGCTTACCTCCAGGTCATGTGAAGAAACCATACTGGTGAAAATCAAGAACCGAACTGGAGCAAATTCGCTAGCGAAATCTCTCCAACAACCAAACAGAATCAAAGCCAAAGCTTTTGTCTCAGTATCACCCTTATCATAAACATTCTTCACTCGTTTCAGAAGTTCCAAGTGGTTATACACCCTAGCCTTTGACAAAAACCAAGTTGCAGATTCGCTTATGTTCTTTCTTCGACTTTGCTTGAACATCGACATAAAAACCCGGACAACAGCAAGCTTAATAAGCTTATCCCCGACACAAAACGCGTCAACTAGCCTCAACAAGATAGTATTGGAAAAGAGCTTATCTTCTTCAGGAAGCAAACCAAATAAATTGTAAACAGCAACTGCAGGCTCTGGTTCTTTGCTCCATTGTTCAAGCTTCCCACCAGTCTCTAAGATAACTTCAACGGCTCTAACTGAAATAAACATCCCCAAACATCAAAACTTTAACTTTCCATAGTACCAGAGTAGACTAAAAAAACGTACAGTCACCAAGTAAAGCAAAGTAACCTCCTTAATCCTAAAGTATATATCTTTCTCACTTAAAGAACTAATCAAATTCCGAAAGCAACTACTATATAATTGAGAAAGTGGAAGGAATTAAGTACCTGGATTTTTAGAACGAAGAGATTTCTCGAGCTTGATGCTCCATTCCATGGCGCAAGCTGCTGAAACCTTCTCCATGGTTTACAAAACCCTTCTTTTTGTTTTTGTGCTTCTTCAGTTTAAGGGTTTTCGAAGAAGAAACAGGAGCAGAGACGGAGGTTGACAAATAGAATCTAGCAAACCAAAGGTTACGAAGTTTCACGCCATAAGCTAATGAAGCCTCCTCTTCTCCAGAACATAAAAGATTCATAGTGTTCTATGACCAAAACCAGACTTGAAAATTATTGGCTGCCGATTCCGGTTCGGTTCAGCTAAGAGATCCGGTTAAAGAAAAATCCGTAATGGGCTTAATAGAAGTACTAAGTGAAAAGAAAATCAATATTGGGCTTACTTCAAGTAGGCCAAGTAATTACTTTATAATCACGTTTAGTTTATTCACATTTCATTGCGTCCGCACTTATAAGTGATGAGTAAGCTAACACTCAACATAAGTACACAAAACAAAATTTTGAAATATTTTATATATATTATAAGATTAAATATGTATTTTTTTTTTTTTTGTGTTTGTGAAGATAATATGTGGATATCGTGAAAATAGATTTTGTCGTATGAACAACAAACATGTTATTGTTCAACATGTACAATTATTATATGACCTCTTTAGTTTATTATTTAACGAATGTTAATGTGCATGACTAGGTATGCAATGATTAAAGTCGGGCAAATTATATAAATATGTTTTCTAAAAAAAGTTGGATATTTTCTTAAAGAAGATATATAATATCATCGACTAAGAAAATGGTTTTGACGTGTATACAACCAAAGTGACTTTGTTAACAATAATTTTGTCACCTGAAAAGTATCCGAAATCCATGGAATGTGAGCTAACTTTGGTCTTACTATCCTAAATTCCTAATCCAACCCAGACAGAGACTACTAGTCTAAGCAAGTAACATCATCAACGAATTAACTATGTCGGTAATCACTACAAAACACTACTACGAGTTTGTTTTGTGTTAGTAAATTACTAAACTTTAATGAAGCTTCACACACACCCATATAACAGAGGGTAGGTGTCACGTGCGTCGATCACGTGGGATAGTGATAGGATGCTAGAAACTTCGTTGGTTGCTGCTGGGTCACTTTACTCACATAGTCACATATGCACCTTAAACGTAGAAGAAAAAGTGCTTCACGACTCACTAATCACTAGACATTTTGAAACTAGATATTACTATACTACTTTTTACTATAATTAAAAGACGTGGAAGAAGAAACATAATTTGACCAGTAGTAAATCTATAATCCCACCCATCATGATTTGTATTTTTTACTAAAACATTAGACTGTTTAAAACGGTTAGATTTGACAATTAAATTTGTTTAATTTGATCGTATTATATAAACATAATTTGAACCGTTTTAGAAAAAAACGTAAAAGTTTTGACTAGACGTCTTGGCGATACAATTGATGAATGGGTGGTTTATATTAAACGCAAATCGATTTAGATTTGTTTTCTACTTTTCAAGATTAGTGCACTAATAAAACGAATAAACAATTACCAACAACAACAAATGCATTTTAGTGTGATTGTCCATTTCGGATGCACATGATTCCTCACCCACATGTGACCGTCTCCACAAGATTCCACTGAGAATCGCCACGTCATCAGTTTAAATGGGCCCCATCTGACGTCCAAGTTGGACCAGTGGGTACCCACCAGCCGCCTCTTCTCTCTCTCTTCTCTCTTCTCATTTCTCATCTCCATCTCTCAGCCATGGAAGCCATAATAAAAAGGTGATCCCTTTCCTCATCGTCTCTGATCCTCTCTTAGCCAGAGTGTTGTTGTTTCTGGTTCCGTTCCGTGGCTGTCTTTGTTTTCTATCGTTTAACGTCACCTCGTCTTAAGATTTGGCAGCCATGGCGGTTCCTCATCCTTCTCCTTCCTCCTCTAGATCTCATCATTTCTTCTCCCATGTCCATCACACTAGCTTCCATCACCATCATCATCATCACCATCATCACCATCACCATCACCATCATCATCCGTCGCTTGTGCTATTCTGGTGTCTTGTGTTTTCGTTATTATCCCCTCTCGCTCTCTCCTCTTCATCATCATCGTCTTCTTCTACTTCTTCCTCCTCTGCATCTTCTTCGTCGTCGTCTTCCCAAATCTCCTTCGGTAAATTTATCATCTTTCTCTATCTATTCGATCTGATTGATTCGAAACCATTTGAATATTTGTTAAAAAGGGCATTTTGATTAGGGAACATTCTCTCTCAGTCATGTTAGATTCTGTCTAGCTACTGTTATTGTCTCCACAAACTAAAATCCATTTTTAAAAATTCGTCCTTTTTCAAATTCGTGGGATGCCTCTCTGTTCATCTCTTTGTTCTGTTTCTTACCAAATTTGAATGGTTTATCCATTAAAAGGAATCGGTGAAACGGAAGGGACGAAGAACGATCTGCATCAGACGATCCTAAGGGACGAAGCTGTTGCAAGGTTACACGAGCTTGGACAGGTACCTTTATTCATCAATCAAACAATAATTTTAAATAAATTTGCTTAGCTTTCACTTGTTCTCTGTTTTCAAGATTCTACTCTTCGATCTGTATTCTAATCTATAGTATAATTTATACCACCTTCTCATGAGAATATGTATTGGAATGTTTGTTGTCTTGTTTGACCAACATGATTGAATGTGTCGTTGTCCCTCAGGGTTGCTCTTAATTTCATCAATTATTTTTAATTTATTTTCATGGCTGTTGTTACTTGTTAGACCATCTCCAATGGTTGAACCTTATGAAGGGTTCATAACTATTTTTTAGGAATAAATTTTGGTATTTTTGAAGTTAAGAATTTCAATTGAAGTCTTTAGTTTTTTTCCCCTCCAATGGTAGGTTCTTCCTCTCCTCATCTCTCTGCTCTCTCTCTCTTTCGTTCCGGTTCCGGAACCACCGAAATAAACGACGGCAACACCACTTCCCTGAAACTGTATTCTTCATCCTTCACAAAAGCTTCCATTTCCAACCACAAAAAAGACTTAAAGTTTCGAGATTTTAATAGATTTGGTCGGGTTTTCGAATTTGGTTTCTGGGTAAGATAGAGAGATTTTGTCGGCGAAAGAGAAAGAGAAAAAAATAAAATTAACCATTTAATAATTAAAGAGTGCACAACCAATGGCTAAATGCCACGTTCCTTTAAGCACCGATGTTTAAACTCGTTAGTTTAGGAGCGACCTTTAGCTAATTAATCATTTATGATTTAATTTTAATTACATTAAATCTAACAACCCCATTATAAACCTCCCTTTGGAGGTGCCCTTAGAATCTAATGGAACTATTCCTAAGTTTTCTTGAATCCAGCTCATGTTACCTTAAAAGTGAATGCTTCTTTATTGAACATTAGGAAATCTTCGGTTGACTTGAATTTTTGGGAAGACTGCTCTAGTGGAACTCTGTTTACTGTTCACATTTCCCCAATACATATCTTAGTAGTTTTTTTTCTTTTCGTTTTCTTGAATTTTCAGGTGAGTGATGCAGTTGCCCACCTAGAAAGAACTTTTATGAGTCCAGCATCCATAAGAGCAATACCTCTTATCCGTGGATGGATGGAAGATGCTGGTTTATCAACGTTAGTTCTGAAAATCTACTCTTTTTTAATTTTTATGCACTCATATACAAAACTTTCTTGGATAGATGAAAAAGTTGGATTTTTTTGCAGGTGGGTTGATTACATGGGTAATGTACATGGTCGAGTGGAGCCAAAGAATGGAAGCTCACCTGCTCTTCTAATTGGTTCCCATATGGTAATTCACAATTCTGTTTTTATTTTACTTGTTGTGTGATCTTTAATGAGATGATAATGCTGACCATTGTATCTTACTTTGTTTAAACAGGACACTGTTATTGATGCTGGTAAATATGATGGCTCATTAGGCATAATTTCTGCAATCTCTGCATTGAAGGTTCTGAAAGTAAATGGGAAATTGGGTGAACTAAAGCGACCTGTTGAGGTTTGTCCACTTCTATACCGCATGGATTTATTCTTTGTAGCCAATGGAAATAACAAGCAAGAAACTTATGACATGTATTAGGTGATAGCATTTAGTGATGAGGAAGGAGTGAGGTTTCAGTATACGTTTCTAGGCAGTGCTGCTTTGGCTGGAATCATGCCAGTTTCTCGGTTGGAGGTTGCTGATAAAAGGTTTTACTCGAGGACCTTAGCTTCTTCTCCTATGTAGATTGAGTCTACTTACTCACTTTTTCCATATTCATTCGCTCAGTGGTATTTCTCTGCAAGATGCTCTTAAAGAAAATGCCATAGACATAACTGAGGAAAACTTAATGCAGCTGAAGTATGATCCTGCATCTGTTTGGGGATATGTAGAGGTAAAACATTCTTGAGCTTCTTTCGTCTCACAAACTAATTTTGCAAGTTTTTGTTTTGTATCTTTGATGAAGTTAAAATGAGTCGCCAAGAGTGGTATAGTTATTGTTGAATATGAATGAATTCCTGTAGGTTCACATTGAGCAAGGGCCGGTGCTTGAATGGGTTGGTCATCCTCTAGGAGTAGTAAAAGGAATTGCAGGACAGACAAGACTTAAGGTAACATATTCACTGATACCACTTCATTGTCTAATTTTGGAGAAGGCTACTTGAAACCCAAATGGACAGAATTCTACAGGTTACTTTAAAAGGATCTCAAGGACATGCTGGAACAGTTCCAATGTCACTGCGTCATGACCCTATGACTGGTGCCGCGGAGCTGATTGTATTATTGGAAAGTGTTTGCAAAAACCCTAAAGATTACTTATCTTGCAACGGTCAATGCAATGAGGGCACAATAGAATCACTTGCTAATTCACTTGTTTGTACTGTTGGAGAGATCTCAACGTGGCCAAGTGCTAGCAATGTCATCCCAGGCCAGGTAAGAGAAGAAACTAAATCTCTTCTGTATTGGTCTTGTGAATGAACTCTAATTGGTTTCATGGAGATGAATGAAATGAATCCAGGTAACTTTCACTGTGGATTTACGTACGATAGATGATGTAGGACGCAATGCTATTCTCCATGACTTATCAACTAGGATGTACCAGATATGTGACAAAAGATCGCTTTTGTGCTCTATTGAACGAAAGGTAAAGAGTGTTATACAATTCTTAAAACCTTATAGTCTGATGTCTTCTTCTTACCAACTTTGTCCCTGGTTAATCATCATTGCAGCATGATGCAGACGCAGTGATGTCAGACCCTCATTTGAGTTCACAGCTGAAATCAGCAGCTCAGAGTGCCCTCAAGAAGATGACAGGAGAAGTCCAAGACGAGGTCCCCGTACTAATGAGCGGAGCAGGACATGATGCTATGGCTATGTCTCACTTAACTAAGGTAATTGAGTACTCAAACATCTTATTATAAAAGGCTTATGTCTCTACTCTCTTGGTTCATACGCTAACTTATAAGGGAAATTTGTTTTTCTTCCGGCAGGTGGGAATGCTGTTTGTCCGGTGTCGTGGAGGAATAAGTCATTCTCCGGCAGAACATGTGTTGGATGACGATGTTGGTGCAGCCGGTTTGGCCATATTGGAGTTTCTAGAGTCTCAAATGTAAAACATTCTTAAAAAGGAAACAGAGTGGAGTCTTGCCTCATAGAGACTCCATGAAATGTACAGTTGTCACTTGTTATTTGTCGTTGTGTACTCTTTGGAACTGCATTTGTATAGAATTAGTCCGATTCTTAAAATGTATGAAACATTGTTAGCTCATCTTTATTGGTACCTCTTGATGGTATCTTCCCAAATAATTTTAATGAAAATTAAATTGAAATGTTTTGTGTCTTATCATATTTTTACAACATTTATGCATGAGAGACGCAAATCATCGTGTGACCGAAATGTTTTGAAATAGGTTGCTGATTTCTCTCCAATTAATCAACAACGGTTACTAAAACAAATTGATCAGCTTTAATTTCTGGATTCTCTTAACGAATATTAACATTACATGCAATTAACTTTGATTTAACCATAAATGTCAAATAAATTACAGTAAAGTCTCATTATTTCAAAATCATTCAAACAAAAAAATTGAGTGTATAATTTCGTATCATTTGCACTTTTTATTGTTGCTTAAACCCAGCAAATCACGTTGACCAACAAACCAAAAAAAAAAAAACCTGCAGTTTCAAAAGTTCTTCAAGAAGAAGAAGAACAAAAGTCATTACTCTGTTCAGGTATGAATCTTTTTTCAGAACATTTTGATTCCTTTAAGGTTGTCTTTTCTAATTATTTTCTTCACAGGAAATGGCGGCGACCGGGGCCGGAAACGGAAACGGTAACAGAAACGGCACCGGAAATGGAAACAGAAACGGTAACGGAAACGGAGATTTCTCATTGAAAGAAACAAGTCCCAAAATCGGCAATGGTGGTGGTAACGGCGGCGAGAAGCTGACGTCTTCGTTCGATCTCGTGGAGGCGATGCATTTCCTCTACGCAAGAATCGTCCGTGCTCGAGCCTTACCTGTCGATGACTCTTTCGTCGAAGTCAAGATAGGAAGCTACAAAGGGAGAACAAAACCGAGCTTAAACTCAAACCCTAACCCGAACCCTAACCCAGAGTTTCACGAAATCTTCGCCTTCACGAAAGCTCGTCTTCAAGGGAACATATTAGAAGTGGTCGTACGAGACAAAGATAACTCAAACGATGACGAGATTATCGGGAAATGTAAGTTCGATGTGGCGGAGATTCCGACACGTGTTCCTCCTGATAGTCCATTGGCTCCTCAATGGTATAGGTTGGAAGATAAAAACGGTGTCAAGATCGGAGGAGAGATTATGTTATCTGTTTGGATTGGGACACAAGCTGATGAGGTTTTCTCCGAGGCTTGGCATTCAGATTCGGCGACTGTTACCGGAGACAACGTGGTGAATACGCGATCAAAGGTTTATCTTTCGCCGAGGCTTTGGTACTTGCGAGTTAACATAATCGAAGCTCAGGATTTGGTCCTGTTGCATCAGAACCGGACCAATCCAGAGATTCTGATTAAAGGGTTTCTTGGCAACATTGTCGTGAGGAGTAGGACTTCGCAGACGAAGAGTGTGAATCCTTTATGGAATGAGGATATGATGTTTGTAGCGGTTGAGCCATTTGAGGACAGTTTGATACTCAGCGTGGAAGATAAGCTAGGGCAGAAAGAGGAGTGTATAGGAAAGTGCGAGATCAAGTTATCACAGGTTGAGAGAAGAGTGTCACCTGGTCCAGTGCCGGCATTGTGGTACAACGTGGAGCACATTGATGAGACTGGGGAAGCGAGGAGATTTGCTGGGAGGATTCACTTGCGGGTTTCTTTAGACGGAGGCTATCACGTTCTTGATGAGTCGATTCAGTATAGCAGCGATTACAGAGCTTCTGCTAAGCTTCTATGGACTCCAGCTATTGGTGTGTTGGAGCTAGGCGTGTTAAACGCTACAGGTTTAATGCCGATGAAGTCACGAGATGGTCGGGGAACAACCGATGCATATTGCGTTGCGAAATATGGAACAAAATGGGTGAGAACGAGGACGATTGTAGACACTTTTGATCCGAAATGGAACGAGCAGTATACTTGGGAAGTCTATGATCCCTACACGGTGATAACAATTGGTGTTTTTGATAATCTGATCAATCTGTTTGGTGCGGGTAACGAAAACCGTTTGATCAAGGATTCGAGGATCGGGAAGATCAGGATACGTCTATCGACCCTTGTGACCTCAAAGATCTACACACATTCTTATCCTTTGATGGTTTTAAAACCAGATGGGGTTAAGAAAATGGGTGAGATTCAGCTCGCGGTTAGGTTCACGACGACATCTATGATCGATATGCTTCAGAAATATACAGAGCCGTTGCTTCCCCAAATGCATTACATCTTTCCATTGTCTATTTACCAATTAGACAGCCTTAGACACCAAGCGACTCACATTCTCTGCATCAAGTTAGGACGCAATGAGCCAGCACTTGGAAGAGATGTTGTAGAGTATATGCTCGATGTGGGATCAAACATGTGGAGTCTAAGAAGAGGAAGAGCAAATTTCGAACGTCTTGTCGCGTTTTTCGATGGCTGGATCGATGCTTGGAAATGGTTTGATGAGGTTTGCAAATGGAAAAGCCCGGCAACGACGGTCTTGCTCCATGTCGTTTTCTTGTTCGTTGTTTTTCTCCCTAAGTACTGCATGGTATCTTTGCTACTGTACTGCTTCGTATTTGGGTTATACAAGTTCAGTTTGAGACCGAGACATCCTCCTCACATGGATATAAAGCTGTCTAAAGCTGATTCAACTTTACCCGATGAGCTAGACGAGGAGTTTGATGCGTTTCCTAGCGCAAAATCAGGTGATGTACTGAAAAAAAGGTATGACAGGTTGCGTGGTATCGCAGGGAGGATGATGATTGTGTTGGGAGATTTGGCTACACAAGGAGAAAGAGTGAAAAGCTTGTTGAGTTGGAGAGATCCAAGAGCAACGTCTCTGTTTTTAGCCTTCTGTATTGTTAGCTGTGGAGTGATTTGTTTCGTCTCCATGAAGTTACTGCTCACATTTCTTGGTTTCTACGTCATGAGACATCCTAGGGCAAGGGTTTTCGATATACCTTCTATTCCTCAGAATTTTTTTAGGAGATTACCATCAAGAGCTGATAGCATCTTGTGAGTGTTGAACCTACTGATATATCATTTGTTTTTAGTTTGAATCTGTATCCGAAGGGTTATTCTATGTATCACTTTATAATGGATCCAAGATTTATATTGTCAATTAAAGGATTATATCGTTATACTCATGTTGCATATGCTCTGCGTTATGAAAATTATAGACTTAGCTTTTGTGCGTATACAAGAAATGGACTTATTTAATATGCCATTGACAGTGACCTAGTTAGGGTCCAAAGATATCCAAATTTTCCTATAGATTCTTAGAAGGGAATGTATTGTTACCGTCAATAGTTTCAGGGTACGTAAGAATCACAGACAAGAATCTTTGAGCTTCTCTTGTGGAGCATTGCTGATCATTTTCACAGACTTCTCTTTGCTCGAAGTTTTGCACCATGGAGAAGACTTGGAAGATCTTTCCTTTTGGATAAAGCTGCAGTAAGAAATAGTATTCAAACAATGAAACAGAACAAAGATCTCGAGAGTGGCAACAAACAAGGGGTTTTCATATTATTATAAACTTTAGCTCAAATAACATGTTTACAAGTCAGAATTGCAAGTATAGATTATCTATCTACCTGTTTTTTCAGGCATTTCAAGTTTTCCATAACTTCAGAAGCGAAAAAGTTCCCAAGCATGGAGGCTTTTAAGGTGGAACCGATATCTACACAAAAATGCTCAGTAATGCTTAAGTACACAGGTTCCTCCAGCATTTATCAATGGCGGCATTGATCTTCTTTGGTTTACAGATCTCTGGAACAATCAACACCCAAGTGGAGATCTTCGGTGTCAGATACTTATCCAGCATTACTTCCACAATTTTACAAGCGCCAGATACTCTCTGACGCTTCAAAAGCCTCAAAACAAGCTCTTCTAGAAAATTCCTCCCTTCTTCACAAGAATCTGACTTCTCGCTCAAAGTTTTCAAAAACGTGTTACACGTAATAACATCGGGATCACAACCTCTATCTAACATAAAGTTCAAGAGATCAACTGCTCTTGAGACATCCTTCTGCATACATAAACCATCAAAAAGTATATTATAAGTAACAATATCTGGTTGTGACTTGGGTTCTTCTTCGCATAGCATCTCATGATAAAGTTTTAATGCCGCATCCATTGACCCAATACCACAAAGACCTTTAATCATTGAACTATAAGCTACTGTATCAGGTTTGATCCCGATAGTGAGCATCTTTGACCACAGCATCATAGCCTCATTCACCCTCCCAATCCCACAAAGACCATCGATTAAAACACTATAGCAAAACTCATTTCGAGAGCATCCGGTATCATCCATTTCTCTCCATACTTGAATTGCTTCTTCACTAAGACCAGTTCTGAAGAATCCTTTCATCAACGAGCTATAAGTATACGCATTGGGCAAGCATCCATTACTTATCATTCCACGAAAAATTTCTTTCGCTTCATTTGGTTTCCCTTCGCGACATAAACCATCTACAAGAGCACTGTACACAACAATATTGGGCCGGCAACCTTTCTCCACCATTTTCTTCCACAAGGTCATAGCCTCCTCAGCTTTTCCTTCTTTAAACAACCCACTTATAAGGACCGAATAAATATGCTGATTCAAACAATACCCTCTTTCTTCCATAGAGATCAACAACCTCACTGCATCTGTTGCTCTTCTTTGCTTAACCAACCCATTAATAAGTGTTCCATATGTGACATCATTTGGGATACATTTGCTCGACACCATCCGTTCTAAGAGACTAACAGCTTTATTCAATTTACCCTTGAGACATAGACCGTGAATAAGCGTATTATAAGTTACCTCATTAGGAACACATCCCTTAAGAAACATATTATCCACAAGCTTTGTCACCCGTGTCAAATCCCCTTTCTTGCACAATCCATCAATCAACACATTATATGTAACTGAGCTCGGTGAACAGCCCTCACTCTGCATCTCATCCAACAGTAAAACCGCTTCATCAATTCTTTCCTCCTTGCACAGCCCATCCATCAATGTACAATACGTATACCCATCAGGCAAACACTTCTTCTCAGGCATTTCCCTGAAGACCTCAATTGCCTTGTTCACAAACCCCAACTTGCAAAGAGCCTTAATGACCAGATTAAAACTCAACCCATTAGGAGCAATGTTCATGTTCATGTTGGAATTTACAACATAATCATAAAACTCCAATCCTCGGTGATAAAGACCCTCATTTAAAATCACATTCAACACAGAGTTAAAGGACTTAACACTACGTTTACACTGAAACTCATCGACCATCCTATGAAACAAGTCTACAGCTTTCCCAGGCAAATGAGCTTTCCCATAAGCTCTAAAGACAACAATGAAACTATGCTCACTAATTACTCTGTTCTCTAATCTAACCCGGCTCAAAACCTGCTCCACGGAAGCAAAATCACCCGAATTGGCGTAATTCTCAATCATTGAAGATAAAGTGGAATCACCCAACTTGTAAGAACCCATTTTGGGAGCCGATTTAAACATATTCTCCGAGATTGGAGCTTCCGATGGATTCTCCACTTCCATTGATGGGTCCGGAGAAACAGAAACAGAAGAAGAGAAACGAAGATGGTGAATAGAGAACTTAACTGGGTCACTCGAAAGGATGCGACTTTGGTTGAGGAAGTAGCTGAAGAAGCTGATACGGATTGGGAATGGGCATTTGGGCATCAAACTCCGAGGGGTTTTGGCTTAAACCCTTATTTGGAGATTTCAATTGTTTTCGCGAGAAACAAAGAGAGATTATTCAACTCTTACGCCTCTCTCAGTTACGGGTTTGAAAGATAGAGAGAGTGTGGAGAGAACGAGACTGTATTACGATCTTTGATCAATTTAAGAGTTTTTGTTGGTAAACAAAATATATGACATTTGGTTTCTGCTTCTGTTCTTCAGCAGTATGAGTTATCAATAAAATTCATTTTTTTCTTCTCTCAGTTTTTTTGGTTTATTTTTTGGGTGTTACTTATCTTTCACAGTACTGTCACTAATCCATTTCTCAGTACCAATATAACATTGAATATTATGTAACCAAATGGTTTTTCTAACATACTTCCCATTTACATGATAACTTCAGGGTCTCTCACATAAAACACTTGACTTCAAATGAGAAATGGCCTGGCACTCCATCTGTTGTTTTCCTTATGATACAATTGCAGTCTCTGCCGCATCGGGTTTTGAAGCTATTTATGTAGAAGATTGCATTCTCCGCCTTCACTGTCTTCCATGACTCCACATTTTCTTTGGTACTTACAACTATCTTCTTCATTTCAAATGGCTTTGCAGGCTCCATCCCATCCTGTAATATTTAACACAGTACCAAAACCGAGTTTGAAAAAGAGATCATTCACCTAGACAAAAACCACTGTTTGTTTTTTGGCCAAGTCTATTTTTTCCTCACCCATTTAGCTTGCCATTTGGAGAACAATGCGTGTTCCGCGTATAATTGAAGCCATTCCTTCTCTTCTTCTAACTCTGAATCTTTTGGAGAACAACACTTTTCAGCAGCAAAGGACCAAAGACTCAAAACTTGACTCCACAGAGAAGTTACATAAAATTCACCATGCATAGAAGAATACCACTTGTTCTTAAAGCCTCATTAAAGTTACATAAACCAACACGTATTTTGGAAGATGACAAGTTCCGTCCCATATGGTATAAGAAAGACAGAGCAACTAACTTTAGTTTCAGAACTCACCTTCTCCACCTTACCTATGAAGACAAAATCGCATTGAAAAAAACAAGAGGTACAATGGATGGTTTGAATTTGTGGATTTAGATATTCTTTTAGGCCTAAAAGAATTAATAGAAGATTTGACTTTCTAGGCTTATTTTTCCTTTTTCTTTTTCATTGACTCAAATCCAATTTGTGTAATTCTAAAACATTGACACAACCTTTTAGAAAAATGTATTATAGACTTATAGTCTCTCATTTCTTGTTATACTTTTGACAAATGTTTTTTACTTTTAGCTTTTTAGGCATATTTGTGAAACGCCACAGTTCAATTGATAAAGATATTGTTCAGAAGTACCATAAACAACTTCAGTTATCTAAAATCCAAAGTAGAAGAAAGTTATAAAAAAAAATACACTCAATCCTGTTAAAAAGTTAGAACTAGAAGAAAGAAACTAAGTTTATAAAACTCTCTAAATTCCAAAATTATTATAGCCATAACAACACTTGAACTCAATCAATATCCAATAAGCCTCCTAAACTAGATGAATCTTGCTGGCCAGATGAGATCAAACTGTTTGAGACCTTGTTACTTAGACAAGGTCACTGGTTCCATGCTTCTTCTTGTCGGAATCTTTACACCTGAAGTAGAAAAACTGAAGCAGAATAAGAAAATCAAGCACAGCACATCCTCCAGCATCAACAAGCCATGGTAGATTCGGTTCTATCTTCGACCATTCGACACTGTTCACAAGTATGCTCGCAACATAAGTCACATTGCCAAGAAACGCAAAGAAGAACATCAATGGATTCAATCCTCCAACATGTCCTGTCTTTATAGTCAACCATATCTGAGGAAGCCTTCCACCCATGTAAATAGCTGCCATCGCCCAACCCAACAACATTCCTATATTCCAGCTTTCTCCTCCCAAGTTACCGCTACTGACACCCAAAAGCTTTCTTCCTCCTCCCAAGTTACCGCTACTGACACCCAAAAGCTTTCTTCCTCCTCCAACTACATACACTCTATCTTTCTCTCTCAAATCCATACTTCTTGAACCACTTAGCATATTGAAAGAACCAAGAAACAAGAACACCGAGACAACACATAGCATAGATTTGGTAGAAGGACGCTTAGCTTCCTCATGAAGCAAAGGCTCTTCCACATCAACCACCTGATCATGATTCTTTCTGTTTTTCAACCGCGGGTAGACATGGCCGTAATATATAGACTGAACATAGAGAACAAGTGTGGCCAATGTATTCAACACTGCCGTGTAGAACTGCACCGGAAGACTAGCTGGTTCCAACAAACAGCCAACAACGTTGAATATATCACCGAGCATCCATGTCGTTAAGAAGGCTATAGAGACACCTTCAATGGATTTCTGATTGTAATTAGTCATGATCTGCGGTATCTCGGCAACACTCCAACTGATAACACTGATGACACCAAGAGCCAATGACACTTCATCTCGGAACATCGTTCTTCACGTATCAAATACAGCCAAATAAACCCTAAAACCAAATTACAATTAGTAGCTGAAGATTGTGCAGAGATAATTTTTTTATCAAGGGGGTTTTGATTAGATTTATAGAAGATGAATACGAGAAGGGTTACAAAACTACAAAAGACCAAGTTCTTAGAGGAATAGGAAAGGCAGGTCTTCTTCAGATAGGAGATAACGAAAGAAGCCCTATGGATGAATAGGTTATAATTTGTTTTTTTGTTAAATAATAATTAAGTAATTAGAAAGAATTTATCTGAATAATTATAAAATAATTATTATTATAATATATTGTATGTCACACTCAAATGTTATACTAATATTTTTCAAAGTCGAGGCATTGATCAAGTCTCTTACTATATTACCAACCAGTATAGAAAAAAAAACATAAACTAACTAACAAAAGTCTAACATCTTCCAATTCTTTCGTTTGATTTTTCTTAAGTATTATTTGGTTTCGTTGTTTATATAAACTAGTATGTTATCATCATCATCTACGATCAGAAACTTTCTCAGTTTCCTCTGTTTTTGATATTTTCTTCTTCTGAATCTCTCATTCATTTTCCCGGGAAATCAATACCAGGTAGGTTGATCATCAACCAAGCCAAAACCATCGAGGTTTTGTTTACAGAGATGGGTTTAGTCAACGGGAGAGCTTCGTTGACCTATCTCCTCGGTGCGTTGACCATAATTTGGATGGTGGTCGTCGTGGACGCGAGGTTTGTGGTGGAGAAAGAAAGCATAAGCGTGCTGAATCCGGAGGAGATGAGGTCGAAGCGTGACGGCTCGATTGCCAACTTCGGGTTGCCAGATTACGGCGGGTTTTTAATCGGGGCGGTTGTTTATCCGGATAGTAAAACCGATGGCTGCTCTGCTTTTGGTAAAACCTTCAAGCCCAAGTTTCCTCGTCCCACTATTCTTCTTCTCGATCGTGGAGGTACAAAAGTTTCAAACATCTCTGTTTTTTTTTTTCTTTTCCATTTAATGTTGTTTTGCAAATCGTTGAAACATGTCTTTGCTCTATGATTTTGATTGATAGATATGAACTTATAATACGGTTTGCTCTGAATTATGAGTTGTATTGCAAATTTAGCTTTAGAGTTCAAAGATTTAAACTTTAATCACTTGTGTCCCTAGCAATCCACCATGTTAACTGTAATAGTCAATAGGACTGATGGGTTATGCTGCAAATTTGCATTTGAGTTGAAAGATTTAAACTTTCAACTCGAATCTGTGTTAATGTTTTGTTTCAATAGTATAAGTGTTAATGTTTTGCTCCATTACTGGGTGTTTCAGGTTGCTACTTTGCCTTGAAAGCGTGGCATGCGCAGCAAGCAGGCGCTGCGGCAGTTCTTGTGGCGGATAATGTAGACGAGCCATTGTTGACAATGGATTCACCAGAGGAGAGCAATGACGCGGATGGGTTTATTGAGAAGCTAACAATCCCATCGGTTTTAATCGATAAATCGTTTGGAGATAGCTTAAGACAAGGGTTTCAGAAAGGGAAAAACATAGTTTTGAAACTAGATTGGAGAGAATCTGTGCCTCATCCTGATCAGAGAGTAGAATATGAGCTGTGGACTAATAGCAACGACGAGTGTGGTGCACGGTGCGATGAACAGATGGATTTTGTCAAGAACTTTAAGGGTCATGCTCAGATACTCGAGAAAGGCGGTTATACCTCGTTTACGCCTCATTATATCACTTGGTTTTGCCCTTTTCAGTTTATAAACAGTCCACATTGTAAGTCTCAGTGTATAAACCATGGGAGGTATTGTGCTCCTGACCCTGAGAACAATTTCAGAGAAGGTTATGAAGGGAAAGATGTTGTCCTTGAGAATTTGAGACAGCTTTGTGTGCATAGAGTTGCAAATGAGACTAGCCGGCCTTGGGTTTGGTGGGATTATGTTACTGATTTCCATTCTCGGTGTTCGATGAAGGAGAAGAAATATAGCATAGAGTGTGCTGAGAGTGTCATCAAATCTCTCAGTAAGAATCTGTTTTCCTATTAGATTTTAAAGAAAAAGAGAGTCTTCTTTGTTCAGATTATGAATTCTCAAGACTTGATGCAGTGTTGCCCGTTGAGAAGATCAAGAAATGCATTGGTGATCCTGAGGCCGATGCAGAGAACCAAGTTCTGAGAACTGAGCAATTAGCACAGGTCAGTCTAAACCTTTATTTTTATAAAATTGCAAGAAGCTTTTCAGAGGTTTGGTTTTTAACTGTAAAGTATGTAATTATTACAAGATTGGCCGAGGAAAGCGGGGAGATGTTACGATATTGCCAACATTAGTCATCAATAACGCCCAATATCGAGGTTTGGATCATCATATTTTTCAATTTTCACCCTCTCCTTTTGATAATGCTGAATTGTTATGTTGTTACTATTTGTAATTGTGAAGGGAGATTGGAAAGAACTGCTGTTCTAAAGGCGATATGTGCTGGATTCAACGAAACATCGGATCCTCGCATTTGCTTAAACACAGGTCTAGAGACAAATGAGTGCCTTGAAAACAATGGTGGTTGCTGGGAGGACACAAAAGCAAACATAACTGCTTGTAAAGTATGTCGCAAATCCGAGCATATCACATCACATCTCACCACTATTATGAATATCAGTATCAGTTTGTTTGGAAATGTTTTGAAAACTAGGGAAAATGTTCAGTCTAGAGTTATATTTTATAGTCCTATAATTACATGAATCTATTTTTTATTTTCAGGACACGTTCAGAGGACGACTCTGCGAGTGCCCGGTTGTCAAAGGTGTTCAATATAAAGGCGACGGGTACACTTCATGTAAACGTAAGCTATTCACACTTCACACAACATTGCCCTCAAATGTTGAGACCAGTTTCTTGCTTTTTCTTTGAATATCTGATCTGTAATTGCTCTTTGCAGCTTATGGTCCTGCTAGGTGTACTATTAACAATGGAGGTTGCTGGTCTGACACAAGAAATGGCTTGACTTTCTCGGCTTGCTCAGTTTAGTGATTCTCTTGTTATAATCCAATCTCTCCATTTCAAAAATCTTGTTTCAGTTCAATCATCTATTTGTTATTTATGAACAATTAGGACTCTGTCACTACTGGCTGCAAATGTCCTGAAGGTTTCAAAGGCGACGGTTTCACGTGTGAAGGTCCATAACTCTTAACTTGCTGATTTTAATCTAGAAAGAAACTACAAAATCATTTACCAGTTATGTGATTATGTGTTCTGATTTGGCTCTATTGCAGATATTAACGAATGTAAAGAGAGTTCGGTGTGCCAATGCAGCGGTTGCAGATGCAAGAACTCATGGGGTGGATATAAATGCAGTTGCTCTGGTGACCGGCTTTACATAAACGATCAAGATACTTGTATAGGTAAATATCATCAATCAAGATTTAAGAGTCAAATTCCATAACAACATAACAGTATCTAATATGCATTGATGATTGTTTGCTTTAAAACCATAATTCACAGAGAGATATGGATCCAAAACAGCATGGTGGCTCATATTCTTGATCCTAGCTATCGTCGCAGTAGCTGGTTTGGCTGGTTATATTTTCTACAAATACCGGTTCAGGGTACTATTCTTTCCGATTCCATAAAAGCATTTTTGAACTTAACGGTTTTAGGATTTTCATACTTAACTTTTCTTCGGTTTTTCCCACACAGTCTTACATGGACTCAGAGATTATGACGATCATGTCACAGTACATGCCACTTGAGAGCCAAAGAGCTCGTGAAGTCCCATCAGAAGCTGAGCCTCTCACACACAACTCTACACCTTAATAATTATATGACCAAAGTAACACAAAGTCACACTTTCTTTGTAGATTTCAGGAACAGAACCATAGTTTCTACACAAAGAAATGTTTGAGATCATGTAATGTACATATGGATAATGGATTACAATAAAAAGAGTGATGTTTATTTTATGGCAAAAAATAAATCTACATTGTATAGGACCATCTCCAAGATAACTCTTAACTCAATTAAGACCCTTGCTCAATGGATGGTAAAATAAAAGTACTAGTATGCTTTCATTGAGAGTTGAACTCAAGACCTCCCGCTTACTAAACGGGTGCTCTAACCAACTGAGCTATGAAAGCAACTTTGTTAGTTTTTCTTACATATGCAATATATACTTTAATTTTGACTAAAACTTGAAAACTAAGGATAACGATCTTCGTCTCCCTCTTCTAAACCCATTTTGTTCAGTTGAGGAATGGCTTCTTCAGTCTCTCTTCAGTACCTGACCAACGCGTTCATCTCCAAACCTCAGGTTCTTAATCTTATCTCTGTATATTACCTAATGTTTCTATGTAACTTGTGTTACGTCTTTGTCTGAATTTTCTGACTACTCAATTTTTGTTCCGGTACAAAGGGTTTCTGCAACGGAATTGTGTCAGCACCAAGACCCAGAAGCAATTTCGTAAGAGAGAGACAAAATGGTGTCCGACCCATCAAAGTTGCTTCTCTTCAGACACAACCTTTCCCTCTGTTTCAGTCTCCTGCTTCCGAAGAATCTCCCTCGTCCGAGGTTAGGATTTTGAATTTTGAGTCTTTTAGGGTTTAAATGAGTTCTAAATGCAGTAACTTTAGACAATTTTATGCATTTCCGTCATCTATGAGATTGATTTAGGGCTTTTGTCTTTTGCTTCGTCACTAGCTGGAGCCAGCAGATCCGGATTTCTACAAAATCGGATATGTTCGGAGTGTGAGAGCTTATGGGATTGAGTTTAAAGAAGGTCCAGATGGCTTTGGTGTCTATGCCTCTAAGGATATCGAACCTCGCCGTCGAGCTAGAGTCAGTCTTCTTATTTTCAAAGTTCACAACTTTTTTGGTTTTTATTCTGCTCTTTAGAGGCTTTAGTTTGAACTGTTTCTCTCACGGCAGGTGATAATGGAGATTCCTATAGAATTGATGATAACCATTAGACAGAAGCACCCTTGGATGTTTTTCCCTGATATTGTTCCAATTGGTCATCCAATTTTCGATATCATCAACTCAACTGATCCTGAGGTAATAACACATTTCTGTTATATGATATCATCAACTCGAAAGCTATCATCTTTCTCAAAGTCCTTTCAATGTTAATAAAGTTGTATATTCTTTCGGTTTAATGATTATGTGTTTGGATATTACAGATTGATTGGGATCTCAGGTTAGCGTGCCTTCTGCTATTCTCTTTTGATCGAGAAGATCACTTCTGGCGACTCTATGGCGATTTTCTGCCAGCTGCTGATGAGTGCAGCAGCTTGCTTCTAGCTACGGAGGTGCATTGATTTTCATTTGTAGCTAATCACATTTACTTCTTGGTGTTACAGTATCTATTCACTGTTCTTTTGCTGTTATGTTTGATGATATCTAACTCTGTATGTTTTCATATAGGAAGACCTTGCGGAGCTTCAAGATCCTGATCTTGTTTCAACTATTAGACAACAACAGAAACGAGTCCTAGAATTTTGGGAAAAGAATTGGGTAACGAGGCATGAAGCCTAATATTTTTTTTGCAATATTTCTTGGACGTTTGGTTATGGCTGTTTTTATCATTGACAAGTTGTATTCCAACTCAGCATTCAGGTGTTCCTCTCAAAATCAAAAGGCTTGCTGAGGATCCAGAAAGATTTATTTGGGCGGTTAGTATTGCACAGACACGCTGCATCAGCATGCAAACTAGGGTTGGTGCTTTGGTTCAGGAATTAAATATGATGATTCCTTATGCTGGTAAGGAAGTTTTTGCTGTATGGTTATTGAAAATTATACAATCAATGATATTGGTGTTGAGAGGAACAAACTAGGATTCTCACAGTTGATCATGAAATTTTTATCATCTTCTCTGCAGACATGCTAAACCACTCCTTTGAACCAAACTGTTTCTTACATTGGCGTCCTAAAGACCGCATGCTTGAGGTTATGTCTAATGCTGGTCAAGCAATTAAGAAAGGCGAAGAGGTAAGGGACTCAAATGTTCCAAAAGTGTCAGTTTCACTTCACCGCATTATCTATCTCATTTTCCTATAATGCTTTTGCAGATGACGATTAACTACATGCCAGGACAGAAAAACGACATGCTTATGGAAAGATATGGCTTCTCAACTCCCGTGGTAATGCTTTTCACAACAACACATTCGTTTTACCCCAAACTATGGTTACTTTGCTAGTTCTTTTGTTTATGTAATTTTTTTGGGTCTGCTACAGAATCCGTGGGATGCTATAAAGTTCTCTGGAAATTCTCGCATCCATTTAAATTCCTTTTTATCGGTCTTCAATATTTTTGGTCTTCCCGAAGAATATTACCATGATAGTAAGTTCATTTTCTTTGATTCCTCTCTATTCCTCAACTAAAGAAATATAAATGAGCACCAACGTTACCTAAATTTGTTGCAGCCGAGTTATCGGGAGGTGATACTTTTGTTGATGGAGCAGTTATAGCTGCAGCAAGGATATTGCCCACTTGGTCAGACATAGATCTTCCTCCAATTCCAAGTGCGGAAAAGAAAGCAGTTAAAGAGTTGCAAGATGAATGTAAAAAGATGCTTGCGGAATATCCAACAACAGCAGAGCAAGACCAGAAATTACTAGGTACTTATTGTAGAACCATAAAGATATATGTATATACACTGATTATTCATTATCAATAAAGGTTAACACTTTAGCTTTCCCACTTCCTGAACTTTCGTGACAGATTCAATGTCAGAAGCAAGGACAACATTCGCGACAGCGGTTAAGTATAGAATACACAGGAAGATGTTCATTGGAAAGATCATCAAGGCACTTGACATCTATCAAGAACGATTATTGTATTGATCAGAAACGTTATTTTCTCCTTCGGGGTTCAGAGCTGAGATTCGTACTGAGTCCTCACTGCCTTTGAGCTACTTCGAAAAAGCACCATGGAATTTGAAAGGTTCTGCTTTCTTGTTTAGTGTAAGCTTATGCATTAGTATGGAACAGTTAGACTAAATGCCTTAGTTTGTTATAATTAATATCACAAACCAATGGTACACTTCTTTTTGGCTGTTTTAATGGGTTTGATTAGCCAACCAACGCTTTGGAATCATGTGTTTTCTTTTTTTCTGATCTTGAAATGGTGGTTACAAGTAAAAGCATTTGGTGGGACTAGTTTATAAGACTCAAATTATCTCTTAATTATTGGCTTGCTAATTCCTTAAAGTATGATATGATTAGCCTCATATGTTTTAGGGTAATTGGTCGAACTTCAAATTTTGATGTTGCTTGTTTAACATTCTCAGCTGTAAATATGGGATGATGATTAGTCTCAATAATTGATTATTACTTAGATTAAATAACCTTATGGTTACAATCAAATCATATTGCGTTTCTTCTACTCTTTGTCTCAGAATTACTCTTTTAAAAAAAAAAATGAGAGTTACGGTCTAAACCAAACAAACCTACCCTGAGTTATACAGAACCATAAGCAATCCATTTGTTGTCTTTGGCTACTTATATGATACATTGACTAACTTGATTCTTAATAATTTACCTTAGCTTATTATATCTACAATGCTGAAGCAAACCACTATATATATATGTGTTTCACAATTCTTGCCATGCATGATGCAATGACTTAGTAATTACTTTGAATTTAAGATTAAACTAGAGCATAATCAACCAAACAATAGACAAAAAAAGAAATATAAAACTAGAAGCATCTTGACATTTTTGGTGGATCGAAGATCATTCCTTTGTCTCATTCTTTTGGATTTAGAATCTAGTTCAATAGAATACTAGTAGAATTTATAATTATAGGTTATCCCCGTTTAATTATGGAACAAGTTGTTGTACGTAAACATGATTCGATCTAAGCGTTATCACGGTCAACCAAAATTTATATATAAATAAACTATATATGAAAATGACATAAAGTTCTTGATGTATTATTCCATTTTTATTTATAATTAGATAGGAGTTATGAATTAATTCAAGCTAGATTTCGAATTAACAAATATATTATATACACATAATACAAGTAATTAACCCCAATCATTCAAGGGAAGCAAAAAAAAACATCAACGAATGGGATGGGAAAATGTTCAAAACGTAAGAGTTTGTTCGATCACTTTTCATTAGTTCCTCAATGAACGTAATGTGGGAAATAATGTATCATCGAAACACATTGGTATAATGGTATGAACTAATAAAAAAAAATTGATGATGTAAATTTTATTTGACTTGGTAATAATATATAGGGCATATATCATATGCATGATGACATATTAATGTACGTACGATAAAGATTTTATAAAGAGATCAGAAATGGAAACACAACTGCTCTCTTTATCGTGAAAAGGTTGAAGAAGTGATGAGAGAAGCTAACACACTTAAACCAAAGCAACTAAAATATCATTCAACCAAGTCCTTTTCTCAACTACTCTTTTTCCTTGGCCAAGGTCAAAGCCATGCATCACCATTTTTTTTGTTTTTTGAAATCAATTTTGTTTTCATTATTATCACTATTTTTATATAACTAATAAAAGTCTATTACTAAATACTTAAACAACTAAGTTTCTTGAAAAAGAACAGGAGATAAAAGAAGTTTTAACTTCTTACGAAATTGGATTTTGATAAATCAATGATTGCGTCGTAACACAGTTAAAAAAGAAAGGAGAAAATGAGAAATCGTGTAGAGTCGACACTCTATCTATATTCAGCGTAGTAATCATCTTCCGATAGATAAAATACAATGAATGATAGAACTTTGTGAAGTGGAATGATCGATCTAAAACCTTTTATAAGTTAACTCCGAGGTTTCATTTTAATGGAGGAACAACATCATTTAACTAGGAACTCCTTATATAGAATTTAACTTGAATATAGTGTATCACCATCCATGAATCTAATTGTTACAAGTTGCGATTTCGCTTAACTGATCTGATCATACGAAATAGAATGCGTGAGAATTTCCTAGCTAAAATCATGTAAGCTTATATAACTTTGTACAAGGTTGATGTGAATGCAAAGTACACTCCATTATTTATATATTATGTGTGGTTTCGAAAAGAAGAACAATGTTATGTCAAAGTTTAGGCACAGTTTAATATTAAGTGTAACATATATAACATGTCTCCACGGACGAATGATGTACACACGCATATCTTTTACTAACAATACTATAATTTGAGGTGTGACCGTTGACCTTTGCCACAACATTCATTTAAGGAGCCTTCCCAATTCCATTTTCCCACATCTCTCCTCTGACCCTTTTGAGTTTTGACCTCTCTCTCTCTCTCTCCCACATTGCCCCATCTCTTCATTTACTCTCTCTCTTGATCTTTCAATAAAACAGTGAAAGAAAAGAAGAGAAAGAGAGAAACTCACATTAAGTTCCAAAGCTTCGTTCTTTTGCATTTACTCAGAAAGAGTCTCCCTATGTGGCTATGCACCGTTCTAATGGCCAATCAGTTTCCTTCTCCACCAGTCTCTGCAACAAGACTCGAGCAAATGCCATAAAATCCCCATGTACCCTTTCTTAAAACCATTGCTTCCTCACTAAACCAAATAAGAAAGAAGAATAAGAAGAAGAAACCATGCAGCAATCACAAGCTCTTCTCCTCCTTCTGTTCATCCTCTGTTCTTCATTCATGTCCGGTTCAGGTCAACCCGGTATCAACAACGATCTTCAGACACTTCTCGAGGTGAAGAAATCTTTTATCACGAATCAAGAAGAAGACAATCCTCTCCGACAATGGAACTCTGTTAACATCAACCACTGTTCTTGGACCGGAGTCACATGCGACGATACCCGTTTATTCCGCGTAATCGCTCTAAACCTTACCGGTTTAGGATTAACCGGTTCGATTTCACCTTGGTTAGGCCGGTTAGACAACCTAATCCACCTTGATCTATCTTCCAACAATCTTATTGGTCCCATCCCAACTGCTCTCTCCAACCTTACTTCCTTGGAGTCTCTGTTTCTCTTTTCCAACCAACTCACCGGCGAGATTCCGACTCAGCTCGGCTCCCTCCTCAATCTCCGATCACTCAGGATCGGAGACAATGAGCTCGTCGGATCCATCCCGGAGACCTTTGGGAACTTGGTTAATCTCCAGATGCTTGCTCTTGCCTCTTGTAGACTAACCGGTCCTATACCGAGTCAGCTTGGTCGACTCGTTCGAGTTCAGTCGTTGGTGTTGCAAGATAACTACCTCGAAGGACCGATTCCTGCGGATTTAGGAAACTGCTCTGATCTCACGGTGCTCACCGCGGCGGAGAACATGCTCAACGGGACTATACCGGCGGAGCTGGGACGTCTTGAGAACCTCGAGATACTTAATCTGGCGAACAACACTCTCACCGGAGAGATACCGAGTCAGCTTGGTGAATTGAGCCAGCTCCAGTACCTTAACTTGATGGCGAACCAGCTTCAAGATGTTATCCCCAAGAGTTTGGCTAATCTGAGAAATCTTCAGACTCTTGATTTATCGGCGAATAATCTCACCGGAGAGATCCCTGAAGAGCTTTGGAACATGAGTCAGCTTCTTGATATGGTTCTAGCAAACAATCATCTCTCTGGTTCTTTACCAAAGAGCATATGTTCGAACAACACAAACTTGGAGCAATTGGTTCTGTCTGGAACTCAGCTTTCAGGTGAAATCCCTGTGGAATTAAGCAAATGTCAATCCCTTAAACAGCTTGATTTGTCGAATAATTCTCTCGTTGGCTCGATCCCTGAAGCATTGTTCCAGCTAGTCGAACTCACGGATCTTTATCTCCACAATAATACCTTGGAGGGTACGTTATCTCCTTTGGTATCAAACCTCACCAATCTACAATGGCTTGTGTTGTATCACAATAACTTAGAAGGCAAGTTACCAAAGGAGATCAGCGCGCTGAAGAGTTTAGAGGTTCTGTATCTCTATGAGAATCGATTCTCAGGGGAAATTCCAAAAGAGATTGGAAACTGTACAAGCTTGAAGATGATCGATCTGTTCGGGAATCATTTCGAAGGAGAGATTCCTCCTTCAATAGGAAGATTGAAGAAGCTTAACCTACTTCACTTGAGACAGAACGAGCTCGTGGGTGGCCTTCCCGCCAGTTTAGGTAGCTGTCAACACCTGAAAATCTTGGATTTGGCGGATAATCAGCTCTCCGGATCAATTCCTTCGTCCTTTGGGTTCTTAAAGGGATTGGAACAGTTGATGCTTTACAACAATTCTCTCCAGGGGAATCTTCCTGAATCACTTGTCAATATGAAGAACCTCACCAGAATCAATCTCTCTCACAACATGCTCAATGGTACTATTCATCCGTTGTGTGGTTCGAGCTTGTATCTCTCATTTGATGTCACCAACAACGGTTTTGAAGATGAGATCCCTCTGGAGCTAGGAAACTCTCCAAATCTTGATCGTCTCAGGTTAGGGAAGAATCAATTCACAGGAAAAATCCCTTGGACGTTGGGGAAAATCCGCGAGTTGTCGCTGTTGGATATCTCAAGCAATTCTCTCACAGGAACCATTCCGCTACAACTTGTCTTGTGCAAGAAACTGACACACATCGATCTCAATAACAATTTTCTTTCAGGCCCAATACCTCCATGGCTTGGAAAGCTTTCACAGTTAGGAGAGCTCAAGCTTTCTTCTAATCAGTTTATTGAGTCTTTGCCTACTGAGCTGTTCAACTGTACAAAGCTGCTTGTGTTGTCTCTTGATGAAAACTTACTTAACGGGTCTATCCCGCAGGAGATAGGTAACTTGGGAGCTCTCAATGTCCTTAACCTCGATAAGAACCAGTTTTCAGGTCCACTTCCTCAAGCTATGGGAAAGCTCAGCAAGCTGTACGAGCTTCGGTTATCAAGAAACAGCTTGACAGGAGAAATCCCAGTTGAGATTGGACAGCTTCAAGATCTTCAAAGTGCTTTGGACCTCAGTTACAATAACTTTACCGGAGACATACCTTCAACAATTGGGTCATTATCAAAGCTGGAAACACTTGATCTGTCTCACAATCAGCTTACTGGGGAAGTTCCTGGTGCAGTAGGAGACATGAAGAGTTTGGGCTATCTCAATATCTCTTTCAATAACCTCGGAGGCAAACTCAAGAAACAGTTCTCAAGATGGCCAGCTGATTCCTTCATAGGCAACACAGGTCTCTGTGGAAGCCCTCTTAGTCGCTGCAACAGAGCTGGAAGTAACAACAAGCAACAGGGTCTTAGTGCCAGATCAGTTGTGATAATTTCAGCAATCTCAGCATTGACAGCGATTGGTTTGATGATACTTGTAATCGCTCTATTCTTCAAACAAAGGCATGATTTCTTCAAGAAAGTCCAGGATGGAAGCACTGTGTACTCATCTTCTAACTCTTCTTCACAAGCTACACACAAACCTCTCTTTCGAACAGGAGCTTCAAAGTCAGATATCAAGTGGGAAGACATTATGGAAGCCACCAACAATCTAAGCGAGGAGTTCATGATTGGATCAGGAGGCTCTGGAAAGGTTTACAAGGCAGAGCTTGAGAATGGTGAGACTGTTGCCGTGAAAAAGATTCTCTGGAAGGATGATCTCATGTCGAACAAGAGCTTCAGCAGAGAAGTTAAGACGCTTGGGAGAATCAGACATAGGCATCTGGTTAAGCTAATGGGTTACTGCAGCAGCAAGTCAGAAGGATTGAATCTGTTGATATATGAGTACATGAAGAATGGAAGTGTCTGGGATTGGCTTCATGAGGAGAACCCGGTGATCGATAAAAAGAAGAAGCCTTTAGACTGGGAAGCAAGATTGAGAATAGCAGTAGGATTGGCTCAAGGAGTAGAGTACCTTCATCATGACTGCGTTCCTCCAATCGTCCACCGTGATATCAAATCCAGTAATGTGCTCCTCGATTCAAACATGGAAGCACATTTAGGAGATTTTGGTCTTGCCAAAGCCTTAACTGAGAACTATGATACCAACACAGATTCAAATACTTGGTTTGCATGCTCTTATGGCTACATCGCTCCAGGTACTCATCTTCTCAAGTTTTTAAGCATTCTTGCGTATTCACTGCTTAAAATCTAAATATATGATATTGTGTTTCCAGAGTATGCTTACTCGTTGAAGGCGACTGAGAAGAGTGACGTTTACAGTATGGGGATAGTGTTGATGGAAATTGTGACTGGAAAAATGCCGACCGACTCAATGTTTGGTGCAGAGATGGACATGGTAAGGTGGGTTGAAACACATCTTGAGATAGCCGGTTCTGCGAGAGATAAGCTCATAGATCCAAAGCTTAAGCCACTTTTGCCATTTGCGGAAGATGCAGTTTATCAAGTGCTTGAGCTTGCCCTTCAGTGCACAAAAATTTCTCCCCAAGAGAGACCCTCTTCTAGAGAAGCTTGTGATAGTCTTCTCCATGTCTACAACAATAGAACGGCCGGTTATAAGAAGCTGTAAAAGCAGATAGCAGCAAATGCTACCAGCAAATGATTTTGGAGACATGAAAATTGCACAACTTTAATTTTTCTTCTTCTGAAATTCTGTTTCTGCTTGTATAGATTCATGGTTCAGTACAAAGGTTGTTCCAAACTTGAACCATCTACTACATAAACACTTATTTTTTTGCTTTGCACTTGTTATACAACATGAACCAAATTTTAAACAAAGTAATTCTGAAATATTATAATCTCATAAAAGAAGATAAAAGGATTGCAAGGTTTATCATTCACCATTATTAACCAGGTACAAACAGATTCAGATTGTGAAAGCACAAATCTTTATGTTCATAACCAAAAACATTGAATGAAAAGTACTCCAGTGCCAAAGCAAAAGAGAACTCAGCTCTAAAGACAAGGAGAAGAAAAGCTTTTACAGTGAAAACAAACATAACAAGCACTTGAGGTGACTTCAGAGGAAGATAGTTTCTTTTCTGAAGACTTCAAAGGTAACTCAATAACTAATCCCGATCTTCATCTGCATTACAAACACAAAAGAAAAGTTTGAATTTTCCAAGTTATACAAGTAAAAAGGTCAATACCTAATTACGAAAGTCATTCAATCCACTAAAACAAGAAATGTAAAACACCAAATTCTGTCAGACCCTCGAGAATAGGTATATGCCAATGGTGATCAATGGATAAGAGATATTAACTTGAAACTAAAGAAGAAAGTCCTTAGACTTCAGAACTTGTTAATAAGCATCTGTGAAGCTTAGCAACTTCCTCAAACTAAAACTAGACACATCTACATTTTGTGGTTCCTTTCAAATTCACCTCTATTCTCTGCTTATTCAACATAAGGTAATTTCTTAGTTGCAAGTTGCAACCCATCTCACTCTAGAACCAAAGAAACAATCAAAAGTATCTATCTTTCCATTTTCATTAATATCTTGTAACATATTGCTACTCAAATAGTCAAACTTTCTAAGCAAATAGTCTAATAGATATGCAACGAGCTAGACTGCACAAATATTCATCACTCAATTGACAAAGTTCCAAAAGATTAAGACCTTGAGCAAAACAAGAACACTAAAATTCACAACAAATGAAATAATGTAGCCTAAGCTTCATTGACAAGAATGGCGTTGTGGCCATTTTATATGCCAATATTGTCTCTCATTTACTTTAACAAACAAACTAACCCGCAAAAAAAAACAAAGACTTTAGTAAAATAAAATCCAAATAAAGCTGAGAAGTGAATAAATACCAAAGTAACGGCGCTCATTAGCAGCTCTAGCTTTAGCGAGCATCACATCGAGATCTTCCTTAAGCTTCACATCCCATTTCACGAGCTGGTTCGCGAACACAGCACCAAGTCCCATACCCACAACATGTTCCCACGGATCTAACATATTCAAACATCCAATTCCACAAATAATCAGAACCTCAGAGAAATCAGAATCGCATTTTATCACAGCAAAATGGGAAAACGGATTTAAATTTAAATTTAGGGTTGTTGTAGCATATTGGAATGGTGGACTTACGGCGCATGTAAGGGAGTTTACGGAGGGCGTTGGAGTACATCTGGGTACCGAGACCCAGTAAAGCTCCGACCATTGTCGCACTCAGAGGCATCGTTTTCTTCTTCTTCGGATCTTCCTGAAATTTGTTGATTTTACTTTTGTTGCGACGAGTCTCCGATCGCCGGGTTAGTGTGTGTGTGTGTGATTGTGTTTGTGGTCTGCGTGAAAATTTTAAATGGGCTTGGCCTTTTTCGCTTTTATACGGATTAGAGCCCAATGGCCTTACAACTTAAAAATATAAATTGAATTTCACAAAGGTGCTAATTAAAATCGAATTAGTTATTTCTACCAAAAAAAAAAAAATCGAATTAGTTATCTGTTTTAAGTAAATTACACGAGTCAAATACACTAAATTAATTACTTCGAGTTTTGAGTTACTATACTCGATCAAAAAAAAAACTTTATTTTTATTTTATTTTATAATTTCAAGAAATTAATGGCTATTAATTTTATGTAGATTTCATTCATTATTAACGTTTTTATCATCATAAACCCTTTAGACAACAACAATAAATTTTTAAATGTAATATAAGAAGTGGTTTTAAAATTTAATAGATAATTATCATAACAATGAGTCAATGATCATTGAAGTACAGTCAGATTCATATCTAATTAAAATTCACCACTGTAATGAAAAAAAAAAAAATACTCGAAGGTTATGTAAAATTCAAAAATTGACTAAACATAAATGAGATAAACTCTACACATATTATATCCAATGAATTTTAAGTAATTTCTTAAAACATCCATTTTGGAGTCAAAGAAAACGAAACATGTAATAAAAGTGCTTATAATGTCATCAGTAAATTATTTACCAAAAAAAAAAATGTCATCAGTAAATTTGAGAAAGAAAGAAAAAAAAGAGTGTTTGGTGTATTCATGTATCAAAATTAAACAAGTCAACTCCCTCAATTAGAGAATGCCATAATTATGCTCTCCCTCTTTCTTTGACACTGTCTCTCTTCTTCCACCCTCTAAACCTGTTTATTTCTAGTTTTTAAAGTGTTAATGACTCATCTATATTAGGATTACTTCTTTCTCCAAAAGGTAATATTATTTACCAAAATAATATTGGTGGATGATAATTACATCAAATCTTAAAAAATTAAAGAGAAAAATGGAATAGAGAAAAAAAAAAAAACAGAAAGACTTTTAGTTTTTTTCTCCATTGCTCTGTTTTGGGCTCTGTCTCTTCGTTTTCTCCATGTTCTGTCTCTTTGTCTTCCTCTTATCTTTTTAATCAAATTTTCATTTTCGTATTCAAAAAATCATTGTCATCAAATGGTGTTTAACCTGTTTCGATGCTCTTGCTCTTCTTCCCCAGAAGGATTCAAGAAATAAATTTTAAAAACAGAGAGCATTAAAACAAATTATTTAAGAAAGATCCGATTTTATAGGATTTGTGTTTTTATTTTTGTTTTTTTTGGGATTTGGTTGTTAATGGAAATGGCGTCCTCTGAGGTAGAATTGTCGTCACGCCGAACTTTTAACTGCGTCTTGAGTCGCCCTCACGAGAGATGCACCCGAGGAGGAGACAACAACAATAATAAGAACAACAAGAAGAACATTAACAATAACAATAACAACAATGTCAGAAACATACACGTCGCCTACGAGAAGAATCTCAATGTTTTTGTCAGAGATCATCTCGATAACTGTAGCTCTGGTGATTGTGATGTTGTTGATGATTCCACCAAAGCCGTTCCGGAATGTTCTTCCAACAAATCCTCTGTTTCGGATCATCGGACCACGAAAACAGAGGAATCTCGTCACGATGTCCCTTCATCGTCTTCTTCTCTAGGATCCGACACGAATTTGTATTCGGGTCAACCCGAGAACCCGTCAAGAAACGAGACCATGGCTGCGTCTTCTCTGGTTCAGATATGGGAGGCCAGGACAACGCAGCATCCACCAAGCTTGAACCAATCCCTTATCGATAGCAGAACGAGTTCTTTGGGATCAAACGCGTTAGATAATTCTGATTCTCTCAACGACGAGTCCGTTAAAGAATCTGAATTGATTCAGCCGATTGAAGAAGGTAACAATGAGGAGGAGGAGGAGGAAGAGATTGGTGAATGTGTATCACATTTTATCCTTCCACCTCCAGATTCTGGAGAGAAAGATAGAGAAGGTGTCAGAGTTATGGATATTATTCGGAAACTAAGCAATGACTCAGAAACAATGACGAATAACGACAATGGCAACGACAATAGTAAAGAAGTTCAGACAACAGAAGCTAGATGTTTTCCTCAGGTTTCTTGTTCCCCAAGAATAAGAGGAAGACAAGCATTGGCTGATTTATTGGTGCAGATGATGCGTGATCGAGAAAAGGAGCTGGCTGTTTTATCAGAACGCCATTGTGTTTCAAAGTTCACACATCGTGGCCGGATTCAGGTATATATAATTGTTTGATCTTATCATCAAGGTGTTAAGAATTTTAGGGCTAAAGATTTAAGTTGCTTTGTGTTTTATGTTGTGCTTAGTCGACGCTTAGGATTCGATGTTTAGAAAGGTGCATTGCAATTCAAGATAGACACCGATGTAAATCATCTTCTGGAGGATCTGATTTAAACCGGTCGCCTCGAGGTTCTGGTGTGATGCATCTTCTCAGGTAAGCTTTCTTGATCTTTCAGGTTTTTGTATCTTGTGGAGATAACTGAGTTATGAATCAAAGAAAATGAAATGCAGGGAGAAATATAAGGCAAATTCTGAGAATACTGCGACTGGAGCTTCATCTAGTACTCTGTCTTCTCGTGGTCAGATTCTGGATAAAGATCCTAATAAGGCTATAGAGAAGAAGGTTCTGCAAGAAAAAATAGAGAATAGTAATTTAAAGGAGAGTCAAGAAGTGGTTTCTGCGGTTCAGAAGACGAAGAAAGCTGTCTTGAGTGAGATTGCAGAGAATAACAGTGGTTTAAAGAAATCCGTAGGAGAAGCTACTCAGAAGAAAACTACAGAAGGGAGAGGCGTAAAGCTAGAAACTAAGGAGAAGGTTGTTGCCAAAGAGAGTCCTGAAGAAAAAGGCCAGAGGCGAGAATTAGCAAAGGAGAAAGCTGTTGCTAAGGAAATTGTGGAAGGGAAGGCTTTGGTTGGTATAGCTGAGAAGGTGAATATATGGAACTCAGAGGAGAAAATGAATAGGAGAAAAGGGGTGGAGAAAGGTAAATTTGAAGGCAAAGTTAATACAGAGAGAATTGAGAAAAATGATGTATTGGAAGAAGCTACAAGAAGAATCATTAATGTCGAAAGTGCGGAAAGAAGCATTACTGCTACTTCAAAAGAAACAATGATACCGCGGTTTGAGTTTGCAGCGAAAGTAGTAAGAAGAAAGGAAAAGGAAGATTCTGTTTCTCTGGAATCTAAGTCCAAAGAAATTGAAGATAGAAACATTAAACCCCAAGAAGATAATTGTTTGCGTAAACCGGGATCAGAGGAAACATTTTTGCGGGAAACAATGACAAAGAGTGATTTAAAGAAACCTATTGAGAAAGAAATTGGAGACGGAAGAGGCGATAGGCGAGAAATGGAGCAAAGTGTAGAAGGAAACACTTTGATGGGGATAGCTGAGAAGGTGAATCTGTGGAACTCCAAGGAGAAAAGGAATAGGAGAAAAGTTATGGAGAAAGGTAAAGGTAAAGGTAAAATCGAAGGCAAAGGGAATACTGAGACAAATGAAGTGTTGCAAGAAGCTTCAAGAAGAATCAGTAATGTCGAAACTGCAGAGAGAAGCATTGCTACTTCAAAGCAAACGGTGGAGAAGAAAGTTATTGGCAACAAAGAAATGATGGATAATAGAGAGAGTAGTGGAGAAGTAACTACAAAGAAAGATTTGGATTCTGTAGAAGCTAAGTCCAAAAAGATTACTGAGGATAAAAATATAAATCCACAAGCTGTGAGTCATGTCTCTAGAGAGAGGGATATAAAGAAGAATCCTTCACAACGCAGTGAAGAAACTTCAATTCCGCGAAACTCAGAACCTAAGTCCACTAAAGAGATTGAGGGAAAGAATTCTCAAGAACTTTCACAAGAAGGAGAATCAAAGGGTCATGGCTATAGAGAGAGGGATAGAGAGAAAAACTCTTCACAACAAGGTGAAAAATTGTTGATTCTTCGAAACTTGGAAGCTAAAGAGATTGATGGAAACAAGTATGAAGAAGTTACACAAGAAGAAGTATCTATTAGAGAAGGCTCTAAAGAGAGGCCTAAAGGGAATAATTCTTCACAACAGGATGAAGATATGTCTATTCTTCTGAATCCAAATGTCGAAAACAGCGTAAAAGAATTAGAAGATGAAGAAAACAAGATGGTAGAACGCGAGGAAAAGGGAGATAACATCAAAGAAGCAGCAGTAGAGTTTGTAAATGATTGGGATGAAAACGAAATGGGAGAAGAAGAGGAATATGAAGATTACGATCTTTACATTGGAGATAATATGGATGACTGGATTCATGATATATCGCGGCCTCGAAGTTACTGGGAAGATCTAAGGAAAGAAAGGTATCTTGAGGTTCTCAACACTGAATCAGATAAAAAAGATATTTGCAATCTCATTCAAAGGTATATGTAACTGTGTTCACTCATGATTATCCATTAGTAGTATTCTACTTGAAACTTGGATTTTGAACTTTAGAGACTAATATTAATTTGCATATTACTGTGCAGACGAACAGTTTCCGACTTTTTGACGAGTGATTTGCGACAAAAGATCGATAATTTGATGATCAGTCGCGTGCAAAATCACATACGCGTACCAATCAATCAAGTAAAAAAAGAAGACGAAGATGAAGATGAAGGCGAAGAAGAAGAGTGGGTAGCTGAGTGTTCAGCAAGGAACCAAGAAGATAATGAAACAGAGGAAGAACCAGAGAAGGCAAATCTTGAAGCTGCAAGTGACGTGTGCAGTCAATCATCAGTAAGGAGTAGTACCATGATGTCATGGAGTTTTAGGGATCAAGACATTGACAAAGAGCACGAACCGGCCACTACTTTGTCTCTTCCTGAATCTTCAGCCCCCACAAACCAATCTGTAAGTTTTTTGGTCTTGTTTACTTGTCAAGTTAGGTTACGTGACTGTGAAGTAAACTAAGATCTTTAACTTAACACATATACAGGAAACGCAGACGATAAGTGAACTAAGGAGTCAAATGGAGCAACTTCAACGAGAAATGCTCGAGCTACGAAGTTCAGTTAAATCTTGCATCGATATGCAACTTCATTTCCAGAAATCTGTAACTCAAGATCTTTCTCGTTCAGGTCAGTTTTAATTATCATCATAACATTAAGCACGTTCAAGAAAAATTCATCATTTCTAGGAATTATACTGATGGTAACAATCTTTTAGGCTCATTGGTTGAAGAAGGAGTAGACTCAAAGAAAGATCCTTTGAAACGCAAGTGTTGCATTTGCTCTGAGATGCCTGTTGACTCGCTCTTGTATAGGTACGTGTCGTTTGCTGTATCGCGGTTTCTGATCGCAAACGCTGAAATTATGTAACTAGTGATCTTGGCTTTTTTCTTTTTTTGTAGGTGCGGACATATGTGTACGTGTCTGAAGTGTGCTCACGAATTGCAATGGAGCAGTAAGAAATGTCCGATCTGTATGGCTCCAATCGTCGACGTTGTGAGAGCTTTTCTTGACTCTTAGGATTTGAAGAAACCAAGACAAATACTATTAGTTTCTCCAATTAATTTGAAATTTGACGCATCTGAATATGTATAGTGTTTGCCATATTGAGATCGTTTAAAAGCAGTTCTGTTCCGATACAAATTTACATGTTGTAGTTGTATTGGACTAGGTCTAATTACTTATTCCCCCACCCACGTTGTCGTTGGCCTTATCAGTTTTGTTTCTCCGATTCTTCTACTATGCAACAACGTCTCAACAACTAGTCCACTACGTAGTAGTAAATTCAGTTTGTTGAGCAAAAGCAAAGAGTAAATGAAAGTGGATAATAATGAATCTTGATGATCTTCGGATAGAAACAAAATTGTATTCTTTGGGAAGCTCTCTCATGTAATTGTAGTAAAAATACTACATGCTTTTCGACTTTTCTTAGCTTTGAAAAAGTGAAACAAATTAAAAAAGGAAAGAAATTGTAGAAAAGGGAATTGAAAGATTGCAAAAACGTTGGAGAGAAGCCAAGCAAAAAAGACACGCCGGCGCCATGTGTCTTACAGATCAATGGAACCTTAAAAGCATACAAAACTTCAAACGAAACTACGTAATTGAAAAGTATACAAAAACAGATTTATTTTATTGACATTAAAAAAAAAGCATACTATACAATTTTAGAAAAGAAACTTACAGGTGACCAAAAAAAAAAAAAAAAAAAAAAAAAAAAAAAAGAAACTTACAAAACAGTTTGGTGATTAAAATGAGAAAGCCGACAAAAAAAAGAAAGATTAAAATGAGAAAAACGACACAATCATTTGAGAAACTAGCTGTATACCATTAGCATTTTATTATGTGTTTGAATTTTATTGGCTTCTAATAATTAACCCTTTTTTTTGGTGTTGATAGATACTAGACATGTCGTTTAGCACATGTCCAAATTTGTTTTTCTTCATCTAAAACGAATTATTAATTTATCATTAATAAATTGTCAAAAAAATTGATTCCATAATTACATAAATACAAAACGTTCAATCAATTAGTTAGTAATCATTTTTACTTAATTTTGGTCTTCAATAAATAACTTAATTTTTTCTGAATAATAATTTTGACCTGACCTTCCCTTCACTATACGGTTTTCCTCTCTGACGTCTGCAAGTCAAAATAATACAAAAAAAAAAAGACAATTATTTTGAATAAGATTATTATTCCATACCAAACGAATAAAGAACTCTGATAATAAATTAAACAGAAAGAGTAAAATCAAATAATTTACCAAAGATAAAAAGTCGGAGAATATTAAACACTTCTAGCCAGCTAAAAATTCTCATCCTTAACCATTTTGTGTTACTACTATCACAGAATAAGGTCTGGAAAAAATAAAACATCCCAACATATTAGGGAATTATCATAATACTAATTGCATATTATTATCTTAACCATTAATTAAAGATCAATAAGAAAAACATTAATACTAAAACAGCCGCAGGTAACAAGACAAAATAAAAACAGGTGTGTTTACACTTACACATACACAGCACTATAATTGAAAGCGATTCGACTCGCCGACTCGTTGAGAAACAAAGAGAGAGAGAGACATCTTCGGAGAGAATCTATTCATCTTCTTCTTCCTTTTTTATACTCTCCATTTTCATTTCTTCTCTGATTCGAGAGAAGAGTCACCACATCCACCACCACAAGTCATGGCCATGGTCAAAGACAAAGACCAACACCATAATAATAAAGACAAGAAGCTCCTCGTCGGGGTTATATGGAACTTCTCCGCCGAGCTCAAGCTCACTTTCATGGCGTTACTTGTTCTCTGCACTTTAGCCACTCTCTTACCTTTCATGCCTTCTTCTTTCTCCCTCTCCACTTCCGATTTCCGCTTCTGCATCTCACGTTTCGCCTCCGCCGTCCCCCCACTCAACACCACCACCACCGTAGAAGAATCATCCTCCTCCTCCTCTTCCTCATCACCGACGACGGAGGAGAAGGTAGATCGAGTTCTGGATAACGGAGTTATTAAACGGACGTTTACTGGCTACGGCTCAGCAGCTTATAACTTCGTCTCGATGAGCGCTTACAGAGGCGGCGTTAACTCGTTCGCCGTCATCGGACTATCATCGAAACCCTTACACGTGTACGGTCATCCTTCTTACAGATGCGAATGGGTCTCGTCCGACCCGACTCAAGATCCGATTTCGACTACCGGGTCTAAAATCCTAACCGACTGGGGTTACGGACGGATCTACACAACAGTCGTCGTTAACTGCACATTCTCATCACTCTCCGCCGTGAATCCGCAAAACTCCGGCGGTAATCTCATCCTCCACGCCACCACCGGAGATCCAAGTCTCAACCTCACCGACTCAATCCCAGTCCTAACCGAATCCCCAAACTCCGTCGATTTCGATCTCTACAACTCCACCACGAAGAAGAAGAAGAAGTACGACTACCTCTACTGCGGCTCGTCACTCTACGGCAACCTGAGTCCGCAGCGAGTTAGAGAATGGATCGCTTACCACGTCAGATTCTTCGGTGGACGGTCACATTTCGTGCTTCACGACGCCGGAGGGATCCACGAGGAAGTGTTGGAGGTTCTAAAGCCGTGGATTGAGCTAGGGAGAGTGACGTTACATGATATCAGAGATCAAGAACGGTTCGATGGGTATTACCATAACCAGTTCATGGTTGTGAATGATTGTTTACATAGGTATAGATTCATGGCTAAGTGGATGTTCTTCTTCGATGTCGATGAGTTCGTTTACGTCCCGGCGAAAGAGACGATCTCGTCGGTTATGGAATCTTTGGAGGGATATTCTCAGTTTACTATTGAACAGATGCCTATGAGTAGTCGGATTTGTTATTCCGGTGATGGTCCGGCTAGAACTTACAGGTAACAACATTTTTAATCATTGAGCTTTTAAAGCCAAATCCCATGTGTTGGTTGTGTTGTATTGAGTGAGTTATTAGAATATAGTCACAAGTTTCTTGGAGTATATAATATTAGTTAGGAGTATTATACAATAAGCATCTGATTCTGTCAACACTTGGCCTGCAAAAGTCTTTGTGCATTCCCGTATTAGTCTCCTATGTCGGTCCAGATCTTTGCTTTTATTTCACATCACATGATTTGAGTGAGAAATGTTTTCTATTATTCTATTTTCTTGATTCCTCTATTCAACATAAAGAACTAGGATTTGCGTCAAAATTCAATCTTTTTTACTTGTCATGGTAGATAAGTTTAGTACGTTGTTTGGCTTTTGATTTATCAAATTATTTGAACATTCCTAATTGTTATAGATTTGGTTGAGTTCATGAGGGACTGATTTGATCTCTAAATGGTTAATTGATGTTTTTAGGAAATGGGGAATTGAGAAACTGGCATATAGAGACGTCAAGAAGGTTCCAAGACGGGACAGGAAATACGCGGTCCAGCCGGAGAATGTATTCGCGACAGGCGTACACATGTCTCAGAATCTACAAGGAAGAACATACCACAAGGCCGAGAGCAAAATCCGTTACTTCCATTACCACGGTTCCATCTCTCAGCGCCGCGAGCCTTGCCGTTACCTTTTCAACGATTCTAAACTCGTTTTCGAGAACACTCCTTACGTCCTCGACACTACAATCCGCGACGTTGGCCTCGCCGTGAAAACATTCGAGTTGAGAACGATCGGTAACAGGCTTCTACGGACACGGCAATGAAGAAGAGATGATTAAAAAAGTGAAGAATTAGTGAATGTCATCTTTAGAAAGAATTAGAGAAAAAGTTGTCAAGATGGTTACATTATTGTTTTCTTTTTTGGGGGGTATATTCTTTTATTGTATCATAGTTTGGGTAATGCGTTCATAAATACAGCTTAAAAAACTCTTGGTATATAGAAAAGGTTTATTTGAGTTTTACAATTACAGAGATTAATAATAACCGTCCCCATAAGTAGACGTTTTTGATATATATAATAGAGTATAGTTTAGTTTGTAGTAGTAGTTAATTAAAAGATCGACAAAAGAAGATGTAGCTTTTGCTTTTAGTGGGGAGGCTTAAGGAACGTGCGATTAGGCTTTTCTCGACGATCACCGAATGGGGCCGAAACGTGTGGGGTTGTGTGTAAAGGGAACATATGGGACCGATGTTTCGTGGTTGTTAAATCTCGCAACTCGCTGAATCATAAGCCTAGTTTTATTAATAATAATACTATATATATATATATATGCGGTGTTAAATCAATCAACCCGAGATTTATGTTTTGGACCGACCTACACAATTATTTTCCCCAACGGTTCATTTTAATTCAATAGATTAACATCTTAATCACCTTTTCCCTTTGATATTTTGATCATAACGACGTTGAAAAGGATCAAACTGATTATTACTACACACACAAATATATATATATATATATATATATCTAAAAAAATTTGGTGTTTGGAACCATTGAGACGTTTTGACGCTTAAAAGATGAAAGATAAATTATGGTTTTAGTGATGTTCACCGACGGTACGGAAACCAAATCGTCATGCAAAGATAAATATATCACATTCAATATAACCCTTACGTCCCTACCATATTCCAGATTTTCACATCAATATGTTTTCTTTTAAACCTGTTTGTTTGTTTGTTACCAAAAAAATGTAGTGAGTGGTGTTTGTTGATGGTAACGGGTTATCAAATTAATGTATACATGTGTATTTATATGTGATTTATCACGTCAAGACATGGGTCAAATTTAATGTTTGATGGTCCTTTTTTTGGTTATGTAAAATTTATTATATTGACGTTACGGGAGTATTAATAGAAAGTGGCCGAGGCTGCATGATCGCTGCTGCAGCTGCAATATTCTCTGAGAGAACACAGAGTTTATTTACTCTTATAGAAATTAAACTAATTTTAGTACGTAATTCTAACACAGCAGTTTTTTATTTTTGTTTTTTTGGTTTCATATATGATATAATGTTTGGAATGATCTTGGAAGGTTGCTAAAAAGCAATGCTTTCAATTTTAGTATTTAGGTCACTGCAAAATCGATTGTGGTTCATCTAGTCAATACAATTTAAAGTGATGCAATCCATGTATTGCTAATTTTTTTTATTGAAAAATTTTGGAATAATATTTATGAATTCATTAAAAATAATTTTAAAGTTACTTGTCTGTCTTTGAGCAAGAATATTGAAATAACTATGAAAAGGGAGTAAATAGGTTTGGAAATTAGCATATTTATTATTTAATTGCATATGTATATATCCCAGCCCATAAAATTGTTTTCACTTTTCCTCTCATGTATTCACTTCTTTACAATGGAAAAGATTTAGGCAATTGCTCAAAAAAAAAATATATTCAGCAAGAGAAGGTTAACTTGATTCGGTTAATCAATAAAAAAAACTGAAAAAAAAAAAAAAAGAATAGTCACAACTCTCTCCATTCACACGGCTTGAGCTTCCAAGAAACTACTGAAGTCCTCGGTGGCTTGTAGCAACCGTGGCGTGATTGAATGTGTGGGAGACGTCGGATAAGAAACCGGCGACGAGGTTGAGAACCGAACGTGACGTGGCGACTCCATTGATCTTCTCGACTTCGAACCAGAAGTCTTCAAAACACCTTTGATTTCTTTCTCCAGATTAGGTTCCTTGTCGAACACGAAAGCCGCCGAAACAGGATCGTCTTGGTCATTCTCTCCCGGCCCGCCTTTAATCAGTTCTGAAGGCAAGTCGAAGAAATGGCCACCAAGATCCACATTGTCATCGTATATCATAGCCGAAGAGGTCCATGAACCGCATTCGAACCGCTCTAGGGAGGCTCGAGCCGAGAGTACCGTGGTGTCTCTGATGGAAGCGGTTCTTGCCATAGATTGAGAAGAAGTCATCGTTGTGGTTCTAGTGAAAGAGGAATCGCCTTTTCGAGACGATCTCACGGGTTTTCCTTTGCTGAAACCGGGTAAGTAGAGACACAAAGCGCTGCATTTGAATCCGTCTTCGAATGAACTGATGCTTTTCGAATTCGCGGTATTGCTATTGCTATTGCTTCTGCTTGTTTTGTTAGACTCTGTTTTTGAAAAGAAAGAGTTGTTTCCACTACTCTTGTTGGAGAGACTCTTGGAATTAGAGGAAGAGTAGCCATGATGATGATGATGCTGATGCTGATGATTATTATTGTTATGGTGTCCATGTCTTGATTTATGCAATAACATGTCGAAATCGAGCGATGGTGTGCAAGCACGTCCTTCGCCGCAAGATTTGCTTCTCCTGAACGCTGTAGCCGCGTCTTGAATCAGCATTAGGTCAAGAACCTGCTCTGTGGTTCTGTTCTTCCAACTTGAGCTACGTCTAGGTGACGTGGCTGCTGAGTTCGGGAGGCTGCAGCTCACAAACTTCGTCTTCGTTTGGTTATCCAACGGCCGAGACAGCGCAATGTCATCGATGTCTCCCGGACGTGAGACTAACATATCGAAGCTCTCGTTCCTCGACAATAGCGATTGCGGATCAACGGAGATCCGCCTCTCGGATACGGACTGCATACTCGACTTCTTGATCAGAATCTTGGGCTCGTCTCCGCAGCCTAGAACCTCAAAATCATGCCAGTCCTCGAGACTACTATCGTCCCTGAAGCTGAGAACATCTGTTGCCATTTTTGTGTCTTTGGCCTGAAACTGAATGAGGATAAATTATAAAAACGAAATAGTGGCAAAAGGCTAAAACAGAATGATACTTAAATACGGAGCAGGATGGGTTGCACGTCGGTGACTACTTTAGTCATGACTTGCACGTATAATACAAAGTGTTGTTGACTTCATCTCCTATATAATGAAAATTATATCAGTATCCTTAATTAAATATCCTTATATCGTTGACATAAGACCATGCCCAAGATGAAAAACATAGATCAGCCTGCACGACCTACTTAGTTATAAAATTACCAAGGTGTTGGGAGGGTAGTTATTTGAATCAAGTGAAGACCATATGTAGAAGGCAAAAACTTCTAGTAGTTCTACAAGTCCTCTTGAATACAAATTCACATATGTGTGGACTTTTCCTAGTACCTACCTCATGCTTTTTGATCACTTAACACGCTATACTTGCTTTTGGATATATCCCTTTTATATGGTTGGCAAAACAAAACCATTTCAAACCCAAATGGAACATTACACTCTACCAGTGGTGTTGAATTTACCGATATCACTACAAGAAAAGTGAATCATTGTGACTTTTGTTAGAGACTAAAATATATAGTCACAAATTTGTGACTTACGTAGATACAATTTTGTAACGTATTTTTTTGTCATAAATTCGTAATTGTTTCGTCACAATATTATAACGAATAAAGTCGCCCCGAATTTTTGTCTCAAGTCGTGACGAAATTGTGTCGATAAAAACTATTGTAACAACTGTGACGATTTTATTACCAATATGTACTTGTAAATCGTGACTTTAATTTGATACTCAAAATTTGTCACACATTTGTGACTTTTTAAATACTAAATTAAGACCAAAATATTTTGTAACAAATTCGTAATTATTTTGTCATAAGATTGTTACAGATTAATTAACTCATGTAAAAGTTTTCTCAATCATTGACAAAATTGTGAGCATAATTTCATTGTTTATAAAATAATAACAATAAATCTATAAAAATAATATAGGAAAAATAATTATTCTTAAAAGCTAAAAATGCTTCCATTGTTTATAAAGTAAATAAAAATTTGAACTTAAAACTTAAAGCTAAACATCCATCTTAAGCTTGCCTTGTGTGTATCCAACTCATAACTACCACTTAGTCCCTGCTTAAACAACATGAATATAAACACTTAATTTTTTTTTAGTAAAAGCAAAATACATAATTGACAAATATATATATTTTACCTTCGATTGTTGGTATTAGAACTAACAAAAGAGTTAATAAGATCATGCAATTTCTTTAATTCGTCTTCTAGGTAATTGACTCGGATTTTCAAAGAAATTATCTCTTCTTCAGTGGTTGTTGTTGTAGTGCGATTCTGGTTAGATCTTCTTTTTGTATAACTTTGGTTGTTTGCCGGTTTTCGAAAAAGGCTAGACGTATTTTTGTAATCTTCCTCTATGTCACTTTCATCAATGATTAGATGATCAATTTCTCTAACCTATAAGGAAAATAATTCATCATTTTGATAGAAATTAAAAATAATTCATTATCTAGATAGAGATTAAAAATGGTTCAAAAGTAAGTAGCAACACCTGTGTATGACAAACATCGATTGTACTTTCAGATTTTGTGATTTCTTTCTTTATTTCTGTCTCATATATACATTCACTTTCTCCGGGAATAAGAGATTCAAATCCATCACTTGTATCTAGCATCGGCGATTCATAGACATAGTCCGGAAACCAGTTACCTAAGTGAGGAGGTTCTAATGAAAAATGAATTATATCAAAGTAGATTAGGTTCCCAAAATAAATAGAATACGCAAATAAGGTTTACAAGATGATAAGTGAAATAATATTTACCATAGATCAATGAATCATCAAGACTATCATCTGAAATCTACACAAGTAGTAATCAAACAATAAAAAATGGTTCTAACAAATCAATAACTCAAAATATGAAATAGTTAGATATTATGTTACCTCTTTCATATTGTTGTTGTTAAGAATAACAGAGGTGAAATCTGTGTAAAAGCATCAACGTGAAATATTAGTCAAATAATTTAGAAACTTACGAGCTTTAAACTATTGTATAAGAGCATATAGACATCTCAATATTTGGACCCACAATTCTAATTCCAAATTGCCAAAACAACGTTTCTACAAAAGTAGTGTAATGAAAGGACAAACAATTGACATGATCAAGAAACAACTATCATAGATGGAGATGAAAATAACCTTGTTGAAGTGAAGGCAACGATTCTATATGTTATCTTGTAGACAGAGACGTAGAGGAAGATTAGATATACAGATTTTATGCAGCAGAAAGATTCAGCAAACAGAGGCAAAGACTAGTTCGATTAAATAGGTTTTACTTTTTTGATAAACCAAAAATTAGGTTGAAAGATTTTTTTTTGTGGGAAACAATAATATTAGGCGGCTAAAATTAGTTAACAAAATATAGACTAGAAATCTAAAAAAGTTAAATATTTTCATTTTATATGGAAAAGAATGCTTCGTCACATATTGTTTTTTGATAATTATCCTTTTAGTATTTTTCTAGATAAATATGATCATATTATTTGTCAAGCTAGTAATATTTTATAATTATTCTATTATATTACTGTGAGAATAGGAAATTTATGTGCCTATATATATATTTGACCAAGATCAATAGAAACAGAAAAAAAAAATCTGTAGACTATTAGATAGACATCGAGACCTTTACAAAGGCCAAAACACATATACAAGAGAGGTACGTTTCTTGTCATACAAGTAATCATTAATTTATGTTGGGTACTTTGAATGTCGTGACGTAGAGATTCCTTGTT
>NW_006238917.1:7895010-7895252 GCF_000375325.1 Capsella rubella | reverse complement strand
CTTTTTTTGAATTGTTTATTAAGAAGCTCTCAACAATTAAAATCTGTGGCGATCGCTTTGTTTAAATTCTGTATTTTTTTTTTTGAATTATGAAATAATTTTTGCATATTTCAGGTCGAATACAATGTCGTCCCATAACAATATATACACTACAAGAAGTTGGATGTACGAAAGAATTGATCAGACAACTAACTTAGTGTCAGAAGAATTTTGCCAAGGGTTGGAAATTTTTTTGAGATTTG